>NC_060273.1:50973870-51032176 GCF_021613505.1 Equus quagga | reverse complement strand
GATGGATGGATGGATGGATGGATGGATGTGATGGATGGATGGATGGACGGACAGATGGACATGATGGATGAATAGATAGATGAAAGGCTGTGTCCTGGAAAACTCATGGAGCCCTCTCAGAGGGAGCAGATTGGCTGGGAGAGAAATGGGAGCCAGGAAGGCCATTAGGATGCCTTCGTCCTCAGCCAAGCAAAGTCAGGAGGGACCTGCTGGAGGAAGCTCCTTGGAGAAACCTTTAGCCCTGCTCTGAGAAAAGTCCTTGCATTTGATTAAATGAAGGCACTGGGCTCAAAGACTCCAAAGGGGATCCATTCCCTCCAGAGAAGACTGGCTTTGGAGCTGGACATGTCAGGTCCACAGGGACCTTCTTGATCAGAGCTGAGGGGCTGCAGGAAGCATGGAGGATTGTAATGTCACTGCTTCACCTTCCTCTGTAACCCTGTGGTTTACAAAGCCCTTGGACAGTGTGATAACAACAATGCTGATGCTGATGATCATGACTGTCATTTGTTGCATACCTTCTATGTGCCAGGCCCTGCACTAAGCACTCAAAGTGCATTTGCTCATTTAATTCTCACCACAATCCTGCATAGGCCGTACTATCACCCCCCAACCTCAATCCCCATCCCCATTTTGCAGATGAGGGCGCTGAGACTCAGAGAGGTGAAATAACTTGTCCGAGGTCACACAGCCACCTCTCCAGGAGACCTCCTTATTTCATACTGCCCAACTCCACCCTCCCTAAGCACAGGCCTTATTTGGCGTCAGTTCCCACAGTGTGCTGGGTGAACACTGTGGCATTTCCAGTCGTACTTGCCAGAGACAAAGGTGGGAAGAGGGGGCATGGGGTGGGGGGAGTGACTGGGACAAGATGGGGTTGAGCATCACAGGAAGGTGCCTTCTGGGAAAGCTCTGATGCTCTTTGGTGAGTGAATGGACCTCCTGTTTGATCTCATTGACGAGCGAAGCCATGCAGCAAAGCCAGGATTCCCAAATTGCTTCCTGGAGACCCACAATCCCAGAGCTGCAGGAAACGTTCCAAAAGTTGCCCAAATAAAATTCCACTTGACTATAAATTTTTTTTTTAAAAGTTACTCACCAACAGCAATGCAAGTGAAAATAGAGACGAGCTGCTATGACCCCATCAGATGGGGAGATGAAAAGCATGACAATAGCCGTGGTTGGAAGCTGGGTGAGGGACAGGTGTCTCCCACACCAGGCTGAGGGAAGTAGACCACTCCCCTCCTTCTGGAGGGCGGTCCGGTGTTGCTCATGGAAAGCCTTGGGATTGTGCCTGTGTGCCCTGACGGCCGTTTCGCTTTGGGGAATTTATTCTAAGGAAAGAATTGCGGACACGCACCGAGGTTCCAGAGGTCGTCAGTGGGGTGTGGGGTGTGGGGTGGCGGAGCCTGCGGCACAGGCTTGCAGGGGCTGCTCGCTCAGTGACGTCATGACTCAGGAGCTCCCAATCAGCCAGGGTGGGAATATTCACACCACAGAAATGGACAAACGTTGAAAATCAGGGCTCCCTGCTCCAGCCCCCGAGAGCCCAACATTTACCAGTTTACCAACGGTGGGTGGGCAAGATCATTTACAATTGGTTGGAAGCTTGTTCAATAAATGAAGGTGCATGGCTCTGACAGGACACTGTGGGGGGAAGTGTTCACTGGGTGACAAGGGAACACATTCCTGAGGGATGCTACGCGAAGAAAGCACTTACTGGCCAGCGGGTACATTCTCATATCAACACACACGCGTGTGCTCACATACACGGGGACACACATGCTGTGTAAGCACAGCCTGTCCGGAAGTCCCCACAAGAGGATGCAGCCTCGGTTCCCTCCAGGAGCACAAAGAGGGGGCTGGGGCAGGCACGGAAGATATGGACCCTTTCCACCGCGGGGATTTTATTATGAGTGTGCTTTCCTCAAACCTTTAAAAAATATCCTCATTAAAAGGTACCTCTGGAACTCAACAATAAAAAATCAAATAACCCAATTACAAAATGGGCAGGGGACATGAACAGACATTTCTCCAAAGAAGATATACGGATGGCCAATAGACACATGAAAAGGCGCTCATCATCACTAATCATCAGGGAAATGCAAATCAAAACTACACTAAGATATCACCTTACACCTGTTAGAATGGCAAAAATATCCAAAACCAAGAATGACAAATGTTGGAGAGGCTGTGCAGAAAAGGGAACCCTTATACACTGTTGGTGGGAATGCAAACTGGTGCAGCCACTATGGAAAACAGTATGGAGATTCCTCAAAAAGTTAAGAATAGAAATACCTTATGACCCAGCCATCCCACTACTGGGTATATATCCTAAGAACCTGAAGTCAGCAATTTCAGAAGCTCTATGCACCCCTATGTTCATCGCAGCATTATTCACAATAGCCAAGTCATGGAACCAACCTAAGTGCCCAGCAACTGATGATTGGATAAAGAAGTTGTGGTATATATATACAATGGAATACTACTCAGCCATAAAAAAGGACAAAGTCGTCGCATTCACAACAACATGGATAGACCTTGAGAGTATTATGTTGAGTGAAATAAGCCAGACAGAGAAAGACGAACTCTGCATGACTCCACTCATAGGTGGTAGTTAACATATGGACAAAGAGAACTGATCAGTGGTTGCCAGGGGAAAGGGGGGTGGGGGGAGGGCACTAGGGGTCAAGTGGTGTACCTACAACATGACTAATAATGATGTACAACTGTAATTTCACAAGGATGTTAACTTTTATAACCTTAATTTAAAAAAAAAAAAAAAAAGGTACCTCTGCCCCTTGCTAGTTCCAACACAGAAAAAGGCTGGACACCTGCAGGCTGAAATGATACCAGGGACTGTCTCAGAGACTGTGGAGGACTTTGAAAGTTTTGTTTGTTTGCTTATTGTCTTTCAGTTTCCTTTCCTTCATGCTTCTCTGAGCTTTCTGCATGTAAGTATAATGTTATATTTTAGAAAAACAGCAACCCGATTCACGTGCCAAGTCTTTCTTTGAGAAGGACAAGAGGGTGTTGCAAGAATTAGGATGGCAGTTCTAATGAGTCAGTAGCATCCATTTGGAGCAAAGGAACATTTTATGATGATGACATAGAACATGGCTTCCCAGCTCCCAGAGTCCCCAAGAGGACGCTGGTCAAAGTGCTGAGCTCAGATAAAGGCTGGCGCCGCTTGACTTCGATTGTGGGGTTTTCAGGACAGATCTGAGGTCAGGGAATTTAGTGCCCAGCCTCCTGGGCGTGGGGGGGGGGGGGGGGGGGGGGGGGGGGGGGGGGGGGACGGGGTGGGAGAGTCAGGGTTAGGAAAGCCTAGGACTCCCTTGGGGAGGAATCGAGATTTGCAAGCTGGGGAGGGGTGGGTGAGCAGGCAGGACGTCTTTGTGATCAGATACGCATGCACGCATGCATGCATGCATTCATTCTTTCATTCATTTCTTCGACAGATGCCTCCCAGGCACCTGCTCTGGGCAGACCCGGGTTAGACACCTGACGTAAGCCGTTGTGTCTAATCCTTGCAGTCGTCCTGGGAATTATTCCCATTGAACAGTTGAGAGGGCTGCTGCCCAGGTCGGTGGGTCGCCTGTCCAGGGGGTCTGCGGATGCAGATTCCCTGATGCTCAGAGGATGCGCCTTCCTCTTAGACTTGAGGGACTTGCGCAGGAAGCTCATGGCGAGAATCACGAGTCTTTAGAAATTCCCTTCTTCTTCCCTTCCAGATTCTTTGGTGACAAACACAGTCGCATCTCAGCACAAGAAGGGTAGCTCCGACTCCCCCAGCCCACACACAGGCACCCGAAAGGGCCTTCTGATCAGCCCACTGACCCTGCAATGCACAGACGAACCAACAGGCCCAGGGAGACGGGCCTGCTTCTCCCCCTCCCACCCCGCAGCCACACAGGGCCCAGAAGGGGTCCTGCCACACAGGGGAGGGCGAGGGGAGCTGTCACACAGCCCCTCCCAATGTCCCCGCCCCTGCCTGTTACCTGCACTGGGCAGTCCCACGCAACGTGGTAGGCCCCACTCCTGACCCCACCACCACCACCACCAGGGTCCAGGGCCCGGAGCAAGCAGGCAGGACAGCTAACCTGGCTCCAGACCTGCAGAGGCCTTGCCCTGCCGTGGCTTGGTCTTCAGTCCCAGCCCACCTATGGTGGTGAATGTGAGTCTTGGGACTTGGGGCATAAACCTGGCCTCTTGCTCCCCTGCAAACAGCCACCCTGGTTCAGGCCAGCTCCCTGCCAAGAGGCAACAGCTAGAATACAGAGAAGGGACTTTGGAGCAGCCAAGCCTGGTGCGAATCCTGGCTCTACCACTTACTGGCTGTGCAACCTTGGGCAAGGCACTTTACCTCTCTGTGTCTCGCTTTTCTAAAGCTCTTGGACCCTGAAAAAGGCAACAGAGGGAGGGGGTTAACGAGCCATTAATCACAGCTGATGCGGAGACTTCTACTTCTGACCACAGCAGAGGAACAGGATCCAGATTCCCTCTTCCCTGAGACAACCCAAAACGGACACAATATACAAAGTAACAGTTTTCAAGACACTGGACCAGGCAAGGAAGAGCAGCGACCCCAGAGTGTCAGGCAACAAACCAGGCCCAGCTTGTTGCCTCGAGGGAGTTTCCAGGCCACAGCCTGAGGTGCGGGGAGGGGAGGGAGCCGGGTAGACCCGACCTCTCTCTGGGCTGAAGAGACTAAGCTGAGTGTGCAGGGTGGCGAGGCAGCTGGAGTTTCCAGAAGATGAAAGAGAGCTGCACGGAGAGAGCCCCAGGGAGACTCAGAGGGGCCCCTTGAAAACCCACCGGAGACTGACCAGCGCACACGCGTGAGGAGCCAGCTGAGCCCGGGGAGGGCCACCTTGGGGATCAGAGGCACGGCGCCCAGGCAGGGCCTGCGAGTGCCCGACCCCCGGCCAGACCACGGACCCTCACCATTCACAGCATGGCGGGGCAGGGGGACGCGGAGGGCCTTACCCCAGCAGTGGGGCCGACCAGCCCTGATTCCTTCACTACTGAGCGCTGCTCCCGTCCAGCCTGGAGAATCCTAGAAGCAAGACTGAAAGGATTAAACTATTCTAAGTAGCTTAATTTCGTCCTAGAACACAGGAACACAAAAATATCCAGTTCCCAGCAAGGCATCTAATCAAAAACTTCCCGGCACATAAAAAGGCAGGAAAATACGACCCATAATAAGGAGAAACATCAATCAGTGCGAACTGACCCAGAGCTGACACTCAGGTTAGAATCTGTGGACCGGGACACGAAAACAGTTACTGTAACTGCGTTCCATATGTTACAAAGTTAAATGGAGACTCAGAAGATACAAAATGAAATTCTAGAGATGAAAACCGCAGTGTGCGCGAGAAACTACACCAGGTGGGATTAACGGCAGAAGGTCAGGGACCGTGAAGACATAGCAATAGAAACTGTCCAAAATGAAAAGAGAAAAGAGAATTAAGAGAAAGGATGGAGCATCAGTGAGCTGTGGGGCAACTTTAAGTGGCTTAACATATGTGTAGTTAGGAGGGTGGGGGCAGGAAAAATACTTGAAGAAATAACGGCGCCCAGTTTCGCAGCCCACAGATCCAACAAGAGCAGACGCTTACAGGTCTAGTCTATGTGCTCACAGGGATTAACTCCTCTGCTTCTGACAACTCCTGTAAAAGCTCTGCAATTCTTGACACATCCTTATTTTAACACAGAGAAACAGAGGCACAGAGAGCCAACCATTCGCCCGAAGTCACACCTGGGCTGGATGAGTGGCTGAGCCAGGACTGGGATCCAGGGACTTCGCAGACTGTTCACCTCTCAGCTCCTTCATTTGTGGATGTTTTCAACACCAGTAAACAGCATCCATCCACCGGATATTTTTAATGGCTGCATAGTATTCCACTGCTAGAGTTTACTTAACGAATTCCCTACGGTTGAAAGGTGGCTTCCAGTCCTGCACCACAATGAGGAATGCTGCTCATGATGTGCAGAGTGCCGAGTTGTTGAGGCCACTGCCTGACTATAATCCACGGATTCTGAAAGTGGAGCAACTGGGTCAAAAGCAGGCACATTTCGAGGGCTTTTGCTGTGTGCCATCAGATTGTTTGCAGGGACGGTTTTACGGCCCCAGAAGCCCCACCACGGGCTCCCTGTGCTGCCTTGGTGACTGACTTAACCTCTCTGACCGTCACAGTCCATCTGTACAAGGGGCATAATATTCCCTACTTCTCAGGGCTGCTGAGAGAACTGAGTGAGGCAGCCAGTCAGTCTCAAGTGCTTGTCACGTTACATGGTGTGGCCCAGAGTAGGTGCCCCCTTTTGTGACGTGAACAGCATAGCAGGAGGGGGTTGGTGCTTCCTTAGACCTGAGGCCTGCTAGGGTATGGGAGGGACACAGAGGGTGCCTACCAGCTCAGAGGCCGGCCCGCAGGGGCCTCCTGCAGACCCGAGGGCTGCTTAGAGCGTGTCCAGCTGGAACCTTCCCCCTCCTGATCCACCCGCTGACTCACGGTCTCACCCAGCGTGGAAAACAAGCCCCGACTGTTTTCTTTGTGTGGGTCCCTCCCCGTGTTGTTCTCTGCTCCTTTCAGGCAGAGGTGGTTTAACCACACAGGTGTAACACAAGATCCCGCCACTCTGCGCACACACACACACACACACACTCTCACACTTGTGTCTCCCCACCCCCACCTCATCCCCTCAGGGACCCATTACGACCAAAAAGCTGCTTTTGCACGGAAAGGTCTAGAGAGCGCAGTGATTGAAAGGGGCGACGCTGACGGTGGGGCTGCAGGCACGGGGCGCACTGGCTGTGTCACTGTCCCGGGAGCAGCATGAGCTGGCCCCATGCCGCTGGCCGTTCCCATTGTGCCTTCTTCACAGTTAACGCGATTGGACCCCAAACAAGAATTTCCTAACTCAAACACCATTTCCCACTAAATCAAATTCACAAAGAAATGTCTTCCCTTCCCTTCCTTTCTCCTCCCAAGAACACAGCTTTTAAAAACATGGTGTTAATGTGTTTTTTTAGGCCCACTAGCTAATGTGAAGAGAGAGAAGACTCCTGTGGGAAACACATTGTCCTGATGGACTAAATTACAAGCTTATTTGTGACGAGAAGGGAATTAACACTTACTGAGCACATACTGCGTGCCAGGTGCGGGGCCTGCCACTCTGCCTTCAATTGCTCACCTTCTCCAACAACACAGTGGCAGCTATGATTATTTCCCAGATGAGGGATCTGAGGCCCAGAGAGGCCAAGGGACTTGCTCAGGTCACACAGCAAGTTGTGTGTGGGCCAAGGAAGTGGGTCCAGGCCTCTCTGACTCAGACATGGGGCAGGCGTCCCTTCCTCTCGGGGCCACAAGGGGTTAATGAGTCCTTTGTGGAAACAGCCCAGGGAGCCAAGCTGGGTCTCTCCCCACCCTCCCTTCACCCATCTCATCCCTCTGCTTGTCTCAGCTCTGTGCGCGGTGGGTCTTCCCTAATGACGTCTGTGCCCCTCCAGCCTCCCTGGGTTTGTCAGCCAGCCTTGGTGGAGCACTTCCTCTGTGCTGGCCCTGCGAATGGACGGTCATGGCTGCTGCCCTTGTGAGCTCACGGCCTGGGCGCAGGGCAGGCACGAAATGACCTCGCGGGTAAATGCTAGTCTGCACCCTTGAAAAGTGCGCAGAGGATGATGGGGGCCCCTGAGCTCAGAGCAAGGGGGGGCAGTGTAAAGGGCAGGCTTTCCTGAGGTCCGAGGGATGTACCTAGAGGGAGAGGGAGGGCTGGGAAGTGTTCCAGGCAAAGAGAACGGAATGGACAAAGAGCAGGTGGCTGGAGGGAGCAGGGCCCGTGGGCGAGACAGAGAGGGTGAGACAGAGTCAGAAGGTGAGCAGAGGACTGGCCACGCAGAGCTCAATGGGCGCAGGGAAGGACTAGGGTTTGATCCCAAGAGGATAGAAGACCCCTTCAGAGTTTCAGGCAGAAGTGTGACGTGGTCAGGCTCGTATGGAAGAGACTCTGGGTGCTGTGGAGAGAAGAGCTTTACTGCATGGGGCTGTGTCTAAACTCGGACATGCCAGCTTGTTCAGGCCAGCTGGGAAGGCAGAAGGCGTGGGGCAACAAGCACACAGTACAGTCTTGAGGAAAATCAACCTCCTTCTCAAATGTCCCTCTGCTCCATCTGCACTTCCTACTCGTGGGGAGATTGGTAAAAATGTCTGTTCTTCTCACTCTCTACAGCGTCCCCTCTGACATAGTCCCCACCCCTAACACTTACAGGACACTGACTCACATTCCAGGCGTGGCCACATATCTGTTTCCTCCTTGGAATCTTCCAGCAAGCCTGTGAAGCAGGTTTGTTTTGTTTTTTACTTTTTGGTGAGGAAGATTGGCCCCGAGCTAACATCTGTTGCCAGTCTTCTTTTTTTTTTTTCTCCCCAAAGCCCCAGTTCATAGTTGTATATCGTAGTTGTAGGGCATTCTGCTTCCTCTCTGTGGGACACCTCCTCAGCACAGCTTGATCAGCAGTGCTGGATCCGCACCTGGGATCGGAACCAGTGAACCCTGGGCAGCCGAAGTGGAGCGCACGAACTTGACCACTCGGCCACAGGGTGGCCCCGTGAAGCAGGTTTTAATTGGATGTTCTCAGCTATACTCACAAATGTGCACTATACTCACAAACCTCCGGGGCAGCCGTGCGTGTCACTGCGTCGCTTTCCCACTTGACAACCAGCAGGGCACCGAGGATGCCTTCACGAGGCAGAGACTCCCTCAGGGTCCTCCTGCTGGTCAAGATGACCTCCGACCCTAAAGCCCAGAGCCGTGGTTTGCAAAGTCCCCCACAACAGAATCAGGGTGGGGTGTGGAAGCACCAATTCCAGGGCCTCCGCCAGACCCGTCCAGTCGGGATCTCTAAGAGCAGGGCCCGGGACTCTGCATTTCAAACTCGCTGCCCCTCGCGACTCTTGTGCCCATTGGGGTCTGTGAGCACCGGCATGGAGGAAAGGAGAAGCTGCTCCGGAGATCGTAGCTGTGTCGCAGCTGCTGGGGGGAATCAAGACTCGGTCACAGGAGGAACTGAGGAAGCCAAGCTGCCGACCAGACCCTCGTCTACAGAAGACAGAGGCCAGAGAGGGCTGCAGAGGGGTCGTGTCTGGGCCAGGCAGGGGACAGTGGCTCACTGGGCTGAAGCGCAGTGGATGACCGGGAAGGGCACCCGGGCAGAAGGAACAGCGTGCAGAACGGCTCAGAGGCCGGAAGCACCGTGGGGAGGGTGGGAGAGAGGCGAGCTGGACCAGGCAGCATGGAGGCCTGCCACCACGGATCGCGGCTGGGCCCCCGTGAGTGGAGCGTGTTCCTTTGTCGGACGACGAACAATTCCAGGCCTCACCCGTCCTACGAGGCACGTTCGCGCACACTCGGTGTGTCTGGAGTCAGAACGCATTTTTCAATGGATGGCGCCTTAGCTATGATGCAACGTGGCAGCGGCCCTGCCTCCTACCGTCCCTGGGAGGATCGGCTGCGAGAACGTGAGGAGAGCACCTCGTGTGGTGCTGGACACCCGGGGGGAGCCCAGTCAGCGTGGCCCCTCCCTGTCCCCTTCATTGAAGGCCCTTTATGGCGACAGGAGTGCCCAGCAATGACCTGACTTCATGACAACAAGCTCAGGCGAGCTGCTGGTCAGAGCCGCTGGCCTGAGTGACGCAGTCGTCCTTATGCGTGCGGTTCTTGTCCTGCCGCCCGTGGGCTGTGGCTGAAGGCCCGTCCTCTCTGTGTGGCAGCCCCCACACTGCTTCATGAGGCGAGCTTCACTCAGCCCCTCACTGCGTGCTCCCCAAGCTTGCTTCACTGAGGAGTGAGGGAGGGCTGTGCTCTGCCTGGGTTCTCAACCCCGGATCCACTGTGGGGCTCATAGGACCAGGGAGGATCCCCACGTACAGGCTGTGTGACCTTGGGCAAGTCACTCAACCTGTCTGGGTCTCAGTTTCTTCATCTGTAAAAGGGGAGAAGTGGCAACAGCATTGCTAAGGGCTGTTGTGAGAAATCATTCACTTGTTCGGTTACCAAATATTTGTTGAGCCCTGTGTCCACACAGGCTCTGAAGCTCCCGTGGTGAGCAAAGCAAGTGACATTCCTGCTCTCATGTTGCTGGCTCTCCAATGGGAAGGAAGACAATAGACAAGTACTTGCAGAAAGTCCTTGAGGAAAATAAAACAGAAGGCTGAGCTAGCCTGCATCTGAGGGAGGAGGGGCAGGAAGTGTTCGTCCCACTGGTCAAGGGGGTCAGGGGCTGGGGGCTTCTATAAGGAGGACACGAGCTGAGCCCCAGGTGGTGAGCTGGAGCCACTTAGGAGCCCTATGGAAAAAACGTTCCAGGCAGGCTGAACAGCAGGTGCAAAGTCCCTGAGGCTCGCTGAAGCTCCACGTGCTTAAGCAGCAGAGGAAAGCCATGTGCCCGGGACCACGGTGAGCACAGGCCCGCCCGGTGGGAGCTGGGTGGGAGAGGCCTCAGGAGCCAGATCAGGGAGGGCCATGCGAGCGGGTCAGGAAATGGGCTTCTATCCATTTGGGGGGGACACCACGGGAGGCGTTCAGCCACCGGCAAGCCACAGAGTGAGGACTCCGGCTGCTGTGAGCTGAATGGCTTCAGGAGGCACAGCTCAGTGGCTGGTAGGCCTCGCTGTGATTCCTGTCCCATCCCTGGGTGATCAGGGGAAACCGGGTCCCTCACACAGACCCCAGGACTGAACAAAGGACCCCCTACACCCACTGAGCCCATTATCCTGACACCAGTCAGTGACTCATGTAACAAGACAGTCGGCAGCTGATGCGCCAGGGTGAAAATTATGCAGACTGCATGTGATATTAAAAATCCTAGGAGCATATATTTCAAGCGCAGTGGATGCCAAAATGTAGCTGTTTTATTTAAGGAATTATTTGGCTGGTGCGAACTGATGTTTATCAGAATTTTTTCTCCCGGTGGGGGAGACAGGTACAGGCGGCTTTGTTGCTAAAAATAGGGGGATCCTCAGTCTGTTTTCATGTGATGGGTCCTGAAATGCCCAGCCACCTTCCCGCCCCGCTGCGGGCCGAGGGGCAGAGAGCTGGCTGCCCCGCCCTGGGGGCCCCAGAGTCCAAATCCCGGGCCTGGTGCTGGCTCTGGCCCTAGGCGTGAACTGTGCTGGGACGCGGGGCCCCGGCAGCTGCTTCTGCCCCTGGAAGCCGGGGACGTGATGCCACCGGGAGGGCCGCAGAGAGGCTGGAGTGTGGCTCTAAGGGCTGGGCTCTGGACTGGGAGCAGGAGCGCTGTCCAGGGCTTCCCTCGGGCGTGCGTGTGGCCTCCAAGCTGGGACGGGGGCCTTCATAGCTGGGCTTCCTCCGGCCAGAGGCCAGCACTGGGCCAGGGGGAGGCCCAGGCCCTCCCTGCCCACAGAGTCTCCGAGGGGTCCGTTTCCCAGCCGGTCACCTCCGCCTGCGGTGGGTAAAGGAGGCCTGGCCGCGACGGGCGGTCCCCCACCCCACTCTGATACTCTCCGTGCCGCCTCTCTGCTGGGGCGTCCCTTTCATTCAGTCAGTCGCCCCCTCTTTCATTCATTCACTCACTCGTTAACAGTCTGCAACTGCTTCTGGGCCATTTCAGGGCCCTGGTCCGAGTCCTGGACTGGGCACCTGAGGCCAGAGAGTGGTCTGCACTGGCAGGAGGCTGGGGCTGAGACGGCTTCGCCCCTCAGCTGTCTGAGTCCCAGGACGGGGCAAGGGCCCCCTGGGCTGGGCAGGAGCCCACTCTCTGACACGATGGCCCAGAGTGGCTGGGCCGGGTCAGAGGGATGCCTGGTCTGGAGCCCCTCCCCCGGGGGCCAGCTCAGCGGCAGCCGGAGCCGGACAGACAGGAATCTAAGGCCCTGACGGGGCAGGCCGAGCAGGAGCCCTCAGGCCCTCACCCCTCGGATGCAAATACACCCAGCTGCCTCCCGGCTCGTGCCCTGCGGCCCCTCTGCTCACTGCTCGGTGCACCCTTCCTCGGACTCTGCCTGGCTTCCTTCCGGCTTCCCTCACGGGTCCCCTCCACAGGGACGGCGCCCCACCCCACATCCTCCGATTGGTTTCCCCTCATTCCGCATCTCGCCCTCATGTTGAATTACTCAGCTCGTTTCTTGTCCGTCCTGCCCACTAGAATGGACCTTCCTTAGGGCAAGGACCTCAGCCCCTTCTGAGTGTGTGGCAGGGTCGGACAGGACCCAGTGTCCCACTCTCCTGCCCTTGGGGACACATCACCTCTTTCAGCTTTGGTGGGGGAGGGATGGGGGAAGGGGTTTCACACTGTGGGGGACCCAGAATCCCTGCATCTATATTCTGAGATTGGTCCTATTCCTAGCCCCATTTAGCAGACAAAGAACTAAGGCTCAGAGAAGCAAAGAACTTGTCTGAGGTCACACAGCAGCGGCAGAGCTGGGATGCACACCCTGGTTGGCTGATGCTGAAGCCCTGGCTCTTTTTTCTTGGGGAGAATCTGACGAGAGGGGACTAGAATACTCCGCAAATGGGCTACAGCAGAGACTCACGGAGAGCACAATTTCACCTTGATTTTTCTGCCCCTTTGGCACCATTTGAACTTTTTATTTTTATTATGGCCACTGTCTTTGGTATTGACAATTTTCTGAAGAAAGATGTAAAAAACAGAGTCACCCACAGTGGGGTCTCTGTCCCCCGGCAGAGTGCTAGGCAGCAGGGTGGTGGTCTTTCCTCCCCTGCTCCCACCTGGCGAGGGCAGGGCCAGGGTTGCTGGGAGACACCGGCAATAGTGGGCGCAGGGAGCCACGGCAGGTGGGTGGGCATGAGGCCTTCCAGGCAGCTGTGGGAGCAGGGGTTGCTGTGTCGGGTCTTCTCAGGAGCTGCGGCCACACGCACAGGGCCGGGCGTGCTCCCTTTCTGTGCCTTCTCCTTCCATACCTTCTCCCCGAGCTGTTCTTCCAAAGGCTCCCAGCGCCTCGCCCTTTCCTCTTGCTGGCTCCATGGGGCTCTGCCTGCTCCCCTCCTGCAAGCCCCCTCTGGTGACTCTCCAGGCCCCATCTTGCTCCTTCCCCATGTCCTTGCCAGCACAGTTCCGCTTCCAGAGCTTTTCCTCTCCCAGAGAACCCTTCTCACCTGTCTCCACCTGACAGTCTACTCACCACCTGGGGAGATAGGGGGCTTGGAATCTGGGCCTCCCATAGCCCCAAAAAGAATTCTGAAAACTACAGATCATGCACAAGCATCCTTGGTTGGCATCTAAATGTTTTCATCATAACGTAAATAGCTGCAAAGGCCGTAATTTCCAGTGTGCCGTATACCGAGCAAGTGCTTTAAATAGACTCCTGAGAACGAACGCCATGATGTGCGCTGGACGGACGATGCGCGCCGGCCAGACAGGCAGCCAACCCCACCACACAGCGCAGCAAGGTTGGCCTGACTTTCAGCCAGCGTTGTGTGAGTGTATTTTTCGGGTCGTAAACATGCGAATGCGCTTCTCTGCCTCAAGCCTCTCCTCTGAATCCCAGTTCTAGCTCAAGATGGGGAGACATTCAATGCCTGCAGGGAGATGGGCTTTGGTGTTCTGTGTCTCGTCCTCTCTCTTGCTTTCTTGCCCCAGGGCGCTCCCACAGGAGCTAGACTCTTTCAAATTGCCTTCCCTTTGGTGCCCTGGAAGGCTATTTTTTTCTTTTTAAACTTTTTATTGTGAAATGTAACACACACGGAGAAGCCCATTGTGTGTGGCTAAAGCTCTCATCAGAACTAAAATGTGAGCTCAATAATTTATCAGAAAGTAAACAAGAAACAGAATATTTCTAGCTCCCACAAGTCCCCCGGGGCCCCTCCCAATTGCTACCCCTCCCTCCTGTTCAAAGG
Organism: Equus quagga; assembly: GCF_021613505.1. Lineage (NCBI taxonomy): Eukaryota > Metazoa > Chordata > Mammalia > Perissodactyla > Equidae > Equus > Equus quagga. Next base: position 51,018,298 of record NC_060273.1, on the reverse strand, counting down.
TGACCACCATCCTGAATTTTATGGCAGTCATTTCTTTGCAGTTTTATCAGCCACACATGCCTGACTTTGGACGTCACACAGATGGGGTCACGTGGTGGGTTCCCTCTGGTGCCTGGCTTCTCTCCCAGGACAGCGTGTTGGTGAGTCACCCAGGAAGGTGTGCACTGCTGTGCTTCATTCATTCTCATCACCGCATGGTATTCCATTGTATGAGTACACCCCAATTTATCCATCCATTCTGCTGTGGACAGACACTTGGGTTGTTCTCACTTCTGGTCTATTTTGAATCAAACTGCCATGAACATTCACAGACAGGTCTCTAGGTTCATAGAAGTATGAGCTTCTGTTGGGTGTGTATCTAGGAGGGGTTTTGCTGGAGGCGGGGCAAATGTATGTTTAATGAACAAAGATCGTGCCCTCGGTTTCCGCGGCAGTGGTTCCACGCTGCGCTCCGGCCGGCACTTCGTGAAGGCTCCTGTTGCTTCATGTCCTTGCCAGTTCTTGCTATTGTCAAAAATTTTAATTTGAGCCAGGCTGGGCCCTGGTTATCTCACTGGGACTCTGACTTCTCACTTCCCTGATTGCTGATGAGATTCAGCACCTTTGTACATATTGGTTGGCCCCTGGAACATTCTCGTTGTGAAGTGCCTGCTCTTTGCCCATTTTCATACTGAGTTGTTAGTCTTTTTCACGTCAATTTGTAGCTGCGTTTATTCTGCAAACAAGTAAGTCCTTTCTGGGTTATATGTGTGCAGTATATCTTTTCCTGCTCGGTAACTTGCCTTTTTATTCTTTTATTAATGTCTTCTGACAAAAAGAATGTTAAATTTTAATTTTAATGCAGTCAATTTTGTTAATCCTTTTTTACGCTTAGCACCTTCTGTGTCTTATTAAAGAATCTTTCCACGGCTCTGAGGTCACGAAGACATTCTCTTCTGTTACTTTCTGGAAGTTTTACTGTTTTGCCTTTAACATTTAGATCTACAATGCCCCTGAAATTCATATGGCGAATGGTGTGAGGTGGGGATCAAGTTTCATTTCTTCTCTATACAGATATCCGATTGACCCAGCCCTAGTCGTTGAAGAGATTGTCCTTCCGCCACTGCTTGGCGATGTCACGTTTGTCATAAAACATGTGTCCATATACGTCTGGCATCTCTCTCCTACTCCATCGGCCTATTTGTCTACCCTGCACCAGTCGCACACTGTCTTGCTTACCAAGCTTTGTAACAGGTGTTGGCATCCAGTAGAGGAAATCCTTCCACTTTGTTCTTCTTTTTAAAAAAATGGCTATCCCTCGCCTTTCTGTTTCCACATAGATTCTACAATGTTTTCCAAGCTACACATATGAGCGCTCACACACACACTCACACACACTCACACACACACCTGTGAGGATTTTGATTTGGGTTGTATGCACTGAATCTATAAATCAGTTTGCTGAGAACTGACTTCTTCAAAATATTGAGCTTTCTGATAAGTATAATATGTCCCTCCATTTAGCTAGCCTTTTTGGACTCCTCTCAATAATTTTTATAGTTTTCTGAGTATTTTCAGGGTGAACCAATTTTTGAAAAACAATAAAGTGAGTGATAGCACAGGTGACGGCTGGATATGGCAAAATCACGAAGACAGCAACGCTACCGGAATATTCTCTTTGTACCCCCATGCAGCTAGGTCTCAAAGAGACCTCAAGCTCTGCCGGGGCCTGGGCCCTCCCCCGACACCCGCTTTCCCAGCACATGCAGAATCAGCCCAGAGCTTGGGCCTGGTAAGTATGTATGGAGTGAACACTACCTGTCACACCCCCACCCCACAGCATTCCACTCATTGATGGGAAATGGATAATCCGATCCACGCCAATCTGAGGACAGATCAGGCAGGGTTTCAGCTCTCAGATGAACTCTATTTTTGAAAAGCAGTCTATTGAATTCTTTCCCATTAGAAAATCTTATACACGCTCATTATGGAATATTTAGAAATTGCCAACAGGCAGAGAAAGGAAAAAAACCCCACCCATATTCCTATTACTCAGAGATAATCGCTGGTCATATTTTGATGCATTTCCTTCCATCCTGTTTCTATGCACATTTTGTATTTGCTTATTTTGTTTTCACAAGCTTGACATATTCTGAGTTTACAGTTCTGTGTCTGGCCTGTCTCATTTAACATTAAAACACAAGCCCTTCTCCGCTGTGACTGTAAACCCTTTGGAAACATCACGGCCAGGAGCTCTGCAAGGTCCCAGTGAGTGTAACACTGTTTGCTAAATGTCACCCTGCGGTGGGCGGTGTTTGTGACTTGACGCTGGCGGTCATGCTGTGTAGTGAAGATCTCTGGGCATTTACTAGTTTAGTCCCTATCTGTCTGGCATTACATCCTCAGTATAGACTCTTAGAAGTGGATTCCAGACTCAAAGGATGTGGACAGAAGCTTAGGAGGAGTTTAAAGGCAACAGATAGAACCTGCAGCCATGGCTGCTCATGGGCATATGATTCTTGAGGACGAACTATGGCCAGACACTCATGCAAATGCCTCAGGCCTGTAAAGTCACTTGGTCCTCACAGCTCTCAGGAAGTTTCTATTATTTGCTTCATTGTACAGATGCAGAACCTGAGGCATAGAGAGGCCGTGTTACTGGCCTAGGGCCACAGGCACTGAGTGCCCAACCCGGGAGCCAAACCCAGGCCTCCGCCTCCAGGGCTCCTGCTCCGACCACTCCACGAGGATGGGCAGCTCTGTTGGCTCTCTGAGACACGCATGCCTCCTCTCATGGGCTCCTTCCTCTTGGCACAAGGAGCCTCTTCCTTCTGTAGGTGAGGGGTCAGTAGATGAAGGACTCAGCTGTAGGTTCCCCGGGACAGCCTGAGTCCACCACGTCCAGCTGTGTGACCATGGGCAAGTCCTTCACCTCTCTGAGCTTCAGTTCTTCTTCATCAGGGAAATGGGCAAAGAGGCCGCAAAAGGGAAACAGCTCTGTGACTTGGGAAGTGCTCCCAGGGTTTCCACAGCTGGTCCATCTGCAGGAGCTCTGGGGGCTGCGGGAGGAAGGAGGCTCCCTTTGGTCACCCACCCCTGGCTGGCTCAGGACCCCAGCTCCTGCCACCTCATCTTGACTGACTGATTCTCTCGAACCAGCTGGGGAGCAATGGACAGTGCTTGCTGGTGGCTTAGCAAGAGTGGAGGCCACACCGTGGTCTCAGGGTCTGACACTAGACCTGGCACAAAACAGATGCTCCAGTAATGGTCGTGGGATGGAGTTTTAAACAGCCCTTGCAAGATTTCACTCAGTTAAGTGGCCAGTGGCGGCAGAGAAAGCAGGGGCCAGAAACTGTTGGGGCGAGGCGGGAGAGAGGAGGGTGGGAACCTTCCTACCCCTCTGAGAGCATCAATGGCCTCATTTATAGAGTGTCCTTGTTACCCAAGAGCGTGGCCTGTCACGGAGTCCCCATTGCTCTGAGACACAAGGGCAGGTCATAGGGCAAGTAAGAAGCAGAGTCAGGATTTGAACCCGGGTCTGTGTTACTAAATCCTGGACAGCCAACCTGGCCTGTGCAGCGACGGCAGGGGTGTGGTACCCACAGCCTGAAGGTCCCTCGAATCCCATCGTCTGCCTGCAACAACCCTACAACTCTGATCTTTTCGTGGCCATTCTACATATGAGGACACCGAGGCCCCTGAGGGGTAAGGGCCGCAGCTCCAAGCTGATCCCGGGCTTTTCAAGTCCCAGTCAGTGCCTGGGCTCCTCCAGCCACCCTGTGCTGACATCGCCCCTCTGGCTGGGCAGATGGGCATGGACAGAAACCTCTGAGCAGGAGCCAGGCCACAGTGAGAAGGTTTCAGCACAGGTGGGGGTGGCTCCTTGGATCCCTAAATAAATAAAGAGCACATTTCCTCAGTGCAGAAAGCAGACAGGGGCCACAGGTTTTCTCCTCCTGGGACAATAAGGTGGTTCCTGGAGATGCCTCGAGAAATGCAGCTGAATTTGCTTTATGCTGCAGGTGTGTTTTGGGGGAAAGAGTGTGCCCTGCACTGGATCTTACTGTAAATGTGCGGTAGTTCTAACTTCAGGCAACCTGGGTGGAGCCTCCACCATGCCAACTGCTTCCCAGGCTATGTCTTGTTCCCATCCCACACCAGGCATTACTGTCCCCATTCTGCAGATGAGGAGCTGAGGCTCAGAATGGGCCTGTGACATGCTTGCGGACCCCCAGCTGGGCAGCAGTGGGCTGGGTGTGCACTTAAGCCGGGGGCCCAGAGCCAGGCTCTCCCCTCGGCAGCACCTCCTGCCAGAGCCCGAGGAAGCCCCGCATCTGGCCCCCTCCCTGGAGCTCCCTGAACCCGTCCGTGGCGCAGGCGGCCCTGACTCCTGGACGAGCAGGACCCAGCCCATTGAGGTGTGGTCCTGGAGGGCACACATGCTGGCGGGTCCTCCACCCTGCTTCGAAGCCTCACCAACCTGTGATCCCCAACTTGGGCTCCTGCCCAGCCGGCCCAGCCTGGTGCCTGTGTCTGCTGATGCTCTGGTCGGAGTGAGGCTGGCTGTGGGCAGCCGAGACCACCTGAAAGACCACAGGGCGGCAGGCCTCCAAGGGTCCAGGCCCGTCGTGCGTGACCCTCTCCTCGAACGGCTCTGGTGGTGCCATCGAGCCCCAGGCGGGCACGACCCTCCAGTCCGCTGCTCAGGCTCCCCACACCTGGCTGCTCCTGGCCCAGCCCCGGGGAGCTGCCCCTAGACACGAAGACCCTGCGGTATTCAGGGCCAAGACAGGTGGCTTCCCCACCCCGGGCCCACCCTGTGTTCCCCACTCTGTTCCCCTCCTCTAGGAAAATGTGCCTCTTTCCCGAGTAACTGACTCAGGACTAACAATAATTAATAAGAACGGTGGCTTATTCTATCGAGCATTTACCATGTGCTGGGCACTGTCCTAAGCACTTAACATGTATTATCTCATTTAATCCTCGAAACAATCCTATGAGGAAAGAGGAAAGCGAGGCAAAGAGAAGTTGAGTAAGATGCTCAAGGTCACACAGCTAGATAAGAGGGAAGGCAGACTATGAACCCAGGTGGTCTGGTTCCAGAGCCTGAGATCTTAGCCAATGCCTCATAATCTGAGTGAGCCCTCACTCCTGCCCCCGGGCTCATCCATGCATTCCTTCATCAATTTACTCATTCATCCAGCATTCACTGAGCACTATTCTGTGTCAAGTGCTTCCCAAGCATAATCTCATTGGAAGTTTCTATCACCTAGCAGGTGGGCATTATCATCAGCTCCACTTTAGAGGTGAGACAATTGATGTTCAGAGAGGTTAAGTAACTGCGAAAACACACAGCCGACAAGCTTCGAGGTTCAGCAGAACCAGAGGCTGCAGATACTGAGCAGGCAGAAGGTGACACCGGCCAGAACACGGCGGAGCCAGGGTGCCGGGTGGGGAAGCCTGGCCCTGGCTGCTCGCAGGGGACCTCGCCATCTGACAGAGGAGGGGGTGACGCTTCTGAGGGCTGAAACGACCTGCCTGAGTTGCTGAACCAGGACTTGAACACAGCCCACTCTGGCCCCATCTGGACCCTCTCTGCAGCGGAAGGGGTTTGGGGCAGGGAAGGGCCACCCTCAGCTTGTGGGCCTGCAGGGGTGAGTCCAGGGTGGGGAGACCAGGGAGAAAGACCAGCTCTTCCCATGCTCACCTGCTGCCCCTTTACTGTGTGCCAGTTCCCTTTTGACTGGCACATCCACTCCTGCAAACCTGCTACGAAACATGGGCTCCTGTCAGCCCCATTTTACAGATGCAGAAACTGAGGCACAGAGAGGACATGTGACCCGTCCAAGGTCACCTGGTAGTAAGTGGTGAAGCTGGGATTTGAACCCAGGCTTCTAAGCTCTCCACAGTCCATTACTCCAGTTTCTCTTTAGAAGTCCGTGTCCCCGAGGGTGGGCTCTCCACAGCTCGATGAAGTCAGCAGGGGATGGGGCTCTCCCAGGGCCAGGCCAGGGCTGGGCCCTGGACTCAGAATGGATCAGTGCAGGCCTCCCTCAAGCTGCCCCAGGTAGGCTGTGCCAGGCTCTTTGCAAACTCTCCGCCACTTGAGGGGCCAAGAAGAGGAGCACACAGACTCTGTGGTCAGAGCAACTGGGTTTCTGTCCTGGTTCTGCCTCTGGGCTGTGTGGTCTGGGGCAAGTTGCTTTGTCTCTCTGAGCTACCCAGCAGGCCTTATTGAATGAAGATGATAATGCCCCCACCTTGCCAGAGAAGATGGAGATTTCAAAGGGCAACAGATACAAGGGCCGGGAAGCACCTCCTTAACCCTTGACTCCCTTTCCCCACTCAGAGGGTTGCTGCGAGGATTCAATGAATCAGAGCCTAGTGCGTTCAGTCAGACTGCTCTCTGCCTCTGTGGCGGTGCACAAGCTGCCTACACTCTCTGGGCTTCTGTTTCCCCATCTATAAAATGGGCATATTGATAGCACTACCTCCTAGGGTTGTCGTGAGCTTAATGTATCTGAAGGACTTGGGGCAGCATCCGGCACTCAGTAAATGTTAGCTGTCACTGTGTCAGAATGATCGTTGTAACTGCGGGGTGAAGGCAAGTTCCTGGGATCATGGCTGGATCTCAGCTCAGCCCCTGCCTCAGGCTTCCTTGCCACCCCTATAATGACCACGTATTCAGACTGTCTTAGCTCCGTCCTTGTGCTACGAGAGAGCCGAGTCCAGGGCACCCACAGCCCCAGCCTCTGAAGAGCTGCCTCCAGCGGATTCCAGGAAAATGTCAGCCCTTGGCCTTATCAGACATCTGGCAGGGGACCCATCCATCAGAACGTCATGGATGTGTCTTTGGGCTGACTCAGGAGGAAGAGTCTGTCCATTTGGCCTTCCCGAGCGCCAGGGATGGACTCCCCTTGGGAGCTGGCTCCAGCACCAAGCGTGCATCCGCAAAGGAACAGGACAAGAAAAGCCATGCAACGGGCCTCTTTCTGTTTTTGCCTTGGCTGCCAGGTGAAGTGCAGCCACATTCGCTTCCACACAAATATGACTTGTTCACTGAGCGGCTTCATCGCCCTGAGCCTGTTTCCTCCTCTGTGAAAAGAGAGGACCGAGACCCCTGTGAGTTCAGCCTCCTCCAGGCTCTCCCTCCTCCTGGCGTGAACTTGGCAATTCCTTCCTCTCTCTGCGCTTCAGCGTCCTCTCCTGCAAGACAGGAATTGTGTTACAACCACGCTGCTGGATTGCAGGGAGGGTGCTCAACGGGCGCGGCCTGGTGCCTGCTACATGGTGAGCACTTTGTAACCAGGAACTGAAACATGTTGCTTTTGTGGGTGAAGATCTGCTGGGTCTGGAAATCCAGGGTTTGATAAGCAGGGTTAGCTGAAACACAGCCTTGCTAAGGTTTGTGGTTTGACTGCAGCCTGGACTCTTGGTTCTTGACTTGCAGGGCCGGGTCTGGGCAGATGCCCTGGGGCTCCCTGGACGAAGGATCTCCTCCCAGGTGACTGCAGTGGGCGTCCCCCCCAGCTCAGGGTACACCCTTTTTACGAGGTGCACCTGACTGCGTGCTATGGCATGGGGCAGGGCCTGCCAGGGCATGTCCCGAGGGAGCAGTGCCAGGGAGCCGGGCCAGGCCCTCCCTCTCCCCACTGCCCTGGGTGGCTGTGCCAACACTGCACAAGAGAGTCAGCCCCACCCAGGGGCCCCTGCAACCCAAGCACGGGTCCCGCTGCCAAGGGTGGTTGGCACATTTTGTGCATGTCTGGGTGTGGTTAAGTGTGGTGGGTGTGTGGAAGTCAAAGCCAGGAGAGGTTACGACTAGAGGCTGCTGCTCAGGCCGGAGGATGCTCCTTCATACCCTGCTTTCTGTTTGTACACCTCCTGTGACAGGGACCTCCCTCTCTCACCACCTTCCCCACCTTCCCCACCTTCCCCACCTTCGTGGAGCAGCTTTGTCTTGCTTCTCAAGTATGGTTCCCGGAGCCAAAGCAACTTCTCCCACAATGGTCTAATCAGCATGCACTTGAGCAGCAAGCCCCTCCTTTGTTCTAGCAACAATCCTTCTCTTAATGCATCCCATTTTGTTTGTTTGTTTCTCCCCACACATGTCACTATTGATCACACCAGAGTCCAGGGCTACTATCAACTAAACTCATTCCTCCACAACTTTTTCCTACCCCTTCCTTCTTCTCTTCCTCCTTCTTTCCTTTCTTCTTCCAGTTCAGAGCCATGCATCTCTGCAGTCAGCTTATTCAAACGTGTATTGAGCACTTGTGTGTGCCAGTCCTGTTCTGGGAACTGGAGATTTATAAATGAATACCACCTGGGTCCTGCCCACAGGAGGCTTCCCATCTGCCAGCAGAGAGGATGGGAGGGTAACAGCTACAGCACCTGCCCTGAGGGTGTAATGGAGGGACAGGACAAAGTGCAAAGGGACAAACTGCATGGGGTGAGCAACTGCCATATACGTCCAAATGCAAGGCAATCCAGATAAAGGGTAAGGGCAGTCCCATGCTCACGGTGAGAAGATGCACAACAAAGCTGAATCATATAAATGAAACTTTAACAGGTGGAGATGAAATAGACATCTACTTGTAATATTTCACTTATTTTATTTAGTTAGGCATACATCTTTTAAATCTTTTATATAAAATATTAATTTGGAAAGACTGCTTTTGTCTGATCTCAAATTTCAAAAGACTATTTGGTTCAAATTCTCTACCTGTGGCTTTGACACCAGTGTGACCAGCATCTCGGGGGAGGGGCTTTTTTTCGTTTTCCCAAGCACAACATATTTGCAAGGACCAAGATGCTAAAACACAACCCTTTTGGATCCATGCGTCAGGTGGACACTGTGTCCCCCTGTCCCATCTGCAGGCACCACCTGCATGACATTATGACAGCTGGGGCTTCGTGTGCTGCAGGGGTGCATCTGCGACCTGCACAACACGGCCACTCACCTGAGCACTCTGAAAGCCACTTCTCAAAGAACTGTTTACAGCAGCCTCCCCTGCAGTCACCCTTGGCGACCTTCCCTTTGTGACCCTTGCAGTCACAAAGTCCCACTTGCACTGCCTTGCTCTGCCTGAGTAAATTTCCTCCACTCCCTTGGCGATAATGCTGACCTCTAGCTGCATCCCGAACTCACCTGGATGGAGGGTGTGTCACTCACTCATGTGATGGGAAAAGGAACTCATGTACCTTTCCAAGCAGGACTTTGTGTGTAAAAATCAAGTCACTGAGAGGGCACCTGTAACATGAGAAATTAGTAACTACAAATACAAGGCAACCTTGCATACGACCCAGATGATAAGTCAGGGCCGGGGGTGGGGGATGGAGAAGGCTTCCCATAGGTTGAGGGGTCTTTGAGCAGACCTTGAACAATGAGAACCCTCTGGGATGAGCCAGGCGCCCTAGGCAGAAGGCACCGGAAAAACTGACTGGGGGCTCTCTCAGGGACCCCCTCTCATTCACATAGCTCCAGCCCAGCTTTGTCCCTTACCAGCTGGGAGATCCTGGCACCTCTTTTCCACTCTCTGAGGCTCGACATCCCTATCTGTGAAGTGGGGGTGATAACACATACTTCACAAGGTCTTAAAGGATACAAGAGCATGGAAAGTAGAGTGGGGAAAAAACTGGTTTAGAACCGAGTCTTTTTGGGTAAGTCATTGTACTTCCTGAGCCTCAGCGTGCCCATCTGCAGAACGCAGCCCAGTGAGGGTAGGGCCTGGCAGGCGTCGCTCCCCACTGACCGTGGTCTGGGGTCCCCCGCACATGAGAGGTGCTGGGAAAACACCTGCAGGGGGAAGGAATCAATGACAATGCCTGTTCCTCCCTCTGCCAGGGCACACCCCCCAGCTCTTCACACAGATTCCTTGCTGTCTGTCAGATGGAGCTGCCATGCCCCTCAGCTTCTCCCTGAGGCCCCCATCCCTCTTGTTTTATTTCTTCCTGGCTTTGATCATTATATTATGTGATCTTAATTGCTTATATTTCTGTCCTCACCATTAGCATGCCTGGTCTGTACCTACAGCGCCCAGCGCTGCGACTGGCACACAGGGTGCACTCAGCATTTTAATGGGTTCCCTCCTCCCCACCTTTGGCCGCTGCCTCGGTTTCTCCTACTCTCAGGTGCGTGATGCCACCCCCACCGCCGTCACCCTGGCCGTCACCAGGCTCTTTACACCGTCCGAAGTGACCCGCCTGTGCGTACGTCCCCAGCCCCGCACCCCGGCCCCTGCAGACTGCTCGGCGGGGCAAGGGCTTGGCAGGCTGTGGCCCAGCGCCTGGAAGAGCGCCTGGCACCCAGGAGGCTTTCCCAAAGTGTGGGAATAAATGAGCGGAAGGCCAGCGGGATGACTAGCCGGGCGCCCGAGGCCACCCAGCTGCCCGGCGCGCCTTCCTGCCCCGGGCGCGGGAGCGGCGAGGGCGGGAGGCTCGGCCGTTCCACTCCCGCCGCGGGTGCGAACTTTCAAAAGACGCGGCGGCCGCGGCCCCGCCCTCCCTGCGCGGTTGGCGGCGGCGGGAGCGGGGGCGGGGCCGCGGCCGGCCGGTGGCTCCGCCCCCTCCTCCAGCCGCCTCCTCGCTCCCGGCGCCCGCCCCAGCTGCCGCCCGCCCGCTCGCCGGTGCAGCCGCGATGCCCCGGGGCCCGACCCCGGCCCGGGTCCCAGGCCCACCGCGTAATTAGCTTCCGTGCGCGCCGCCGCCAACGTCGCGCCCAGACGCAGCGATGGGCAACACGGTGCACAGGACCCTGCCAGGTACGCCGCGGAGCCCTGCCCGGGAGGCAGGCGCTGGGGTCCTCCTCTCCTCAGGGGACCCGCTGGGTGACTTCCGGAGAGCCACCTCCGGCCCCTCTTGGAGCCCTCGGCTCGCAGCGGGCTGGAGTCCCCGCTGCCTCCCGGACCCCGGACCCCGGCTCCGCGCGCGCCCCGCGGCTGGGCTTTGCGCTCCGGGAGGGCGGGTACCGCGTCCTGGTTACCTTGGGGACCCCCGTCCTCGTTCTCCCGGCTTTGGCCAGATGCGCGAAGGGGCCGCTGGGGCGATGCCGCGCTCCCCCTCGCCTTTGTTCCAGCCCGAGGGCGCTGAGGAGGGAGCCCGGGGCGCCCCGGGGGGTGACTGGAGCCGGGCTCCCCAGGGCTTCCGACGGCCAGAAGCCGCCCATTGTGCCGAGACTGCAGCTGCTGAGAATGGGGGTGGGGGTGCTCGCAGGGGTACCCCAGTTCCCAGCCGCCCAGCGCCCCCGCGGCACATGCTGCCTCGGTTTGACTATGTTCCCACCCGCACCCTGGCTGCGCCCCCCTCTGGTGTCCGCTCAACTGGGGGGGTCTCTCTAGCCTCTCGGAGTCGCGGCTGCACAGCGCATCGCCCCCTGGTTAACACCACCCCAGAATTTCCGGGGCCGGAGTAGGGGGATGAGGCGGGGAGGGTGGGGGTGGGAAGGCCAAGGAGGCCTTACTAGAAAACACCTGGTAATCGTGGGAAAGGATCATTGCTCTGTGCTGGGCGCTTTGCATCCCCCAGCGCGGTATGCACAGAAGCTTTGTGGTAAAGAGATGGATCTCAATTTTATAAATGAAGAAATTGAGGCTCACAGGAGGGGAAATGATTCACCCAGGGTCACACTGCTGGTGGGGGGAGAGTCTGGATTGGGACCTGTGTCTGCCTGCACACCCTTCCCCACCCCCCAAGTCTTTAGAATAAGTCTTTATTTTGGCTTACGGTGGGGCATCGCTAGCATCCTTTAGGCGGAAGGTGAGAGCTGTGCGTCTTTTTAAAGTTCAAAGGCCCGGCTCAGCGGGGAAGCAAGTCTGCTGTGGGGAAAATTTAGTGTGAGGTTTCAGGAGGAGAGGGACCTGTCACTTGGTCTCTGCTCTGACACTCCCATGTAGCCCTCCCTTCTAGGCGTTCTATCAAAAAGTAGTTGTTTCTTCCCCTGGAGGGGACTGAAATTGATGATGCTGAGCCCCGGGTTCCCAAGGCCGGTTTGTGGAAGAGAAGCCAACGCCTACTTTTTAAGCCTGCGGGCAGCTTTAGGGCCACTGCACTCAACCTCCAAAGTCTCAGAGGTGAAGTCACCAGCAGAGGGTCACCAGCTAGTCAGTGGCAGAGGTGGGATTCAAACCTGGGACCACTTACCAGAGGGTGCCCTCCACTTCCTGTTCCAAGCTATTGCTTGGATGGCAGAGAACCCACCCACCCAGCCGGGAGGTGTCCAGGGATGTTGGCAAATATGGCAGATGTTCTGTCAGCCGCAAAGACACCGGGCTGAGGCATAGACCCCTCTGTAGGATTTCTTACTTAAGGAATGTTTATGCTGTTTTAGTAAAAAAGCCATTCTGCCATCTGTGGGTTGGCCTTGGGGTGGGTGAAGGGACAGACACACGCCAGGCGGGCTAAATATAGCTGGAGATTTATGTCGTCTCCATCCCACTGGGGTCTCGCTTTGTGGCCTGGGCCACCCTGGACTGGGAGCCCGGGGCTGAGGTCAGTTACCCGCTGCAGTAGCTAAGTGGAAAATTCAAACTCTCCACTGGGGCTGATGCTGGCACTGAGTTTGAGGAAGGGGGACAGAACTGAATTCCTGAGCCACGTCAGTTTGCAGGTGCCAAGAATATGAAAGGCCTTTATTGTTTTCCGACCTGCCTATAATTAGTTTTTCACATACACTGTGCCATTTTTTACACCTCTGTGCTCAGTATCTGATGCTCCCCACTCCTGGCATATCCTTTCTTGTCTGGTCCATTTTTCAAAGTCTAGCTTAGTTGTCCCCTGCTCCAGGAAGCTTTCCCTGACCAATCACACCCAACCCTATCCTTCCTTGTGCTGCCTAGATGCCTTCTTCAGTCTCTGCTTATTCATCTGACCACACTGCATTGTGGTCGCCCGTCTCCACAGCCCGCCTTGGGGCCGCCTGAGGACAGAGCCCATGTCTTGATCATCTTGTATTCCTGGTTGCCCAGCCCAGAGCCTGGTGCCTGGCAGGGGCTCAAAAACCGGTGGTGGAGCTCACGTGTTGCCTGAATCTTGGGCTGAAAGAACGCTTGGTTCAGTGTTGCCCTGTTGAAATCCTCGTGCTTTTGTGCTCAGGGAAAGGACCCCTGCGTGGGGTTCCTTCTATGGGACTGGAAATAGAGAGCTGGCACTTGCTGAGCACCTGGCTCCCGTGCCAGGCTTCCTGCATATGTGGCTTCATTTACATGCCAAGCACAGCTTCTCCTTAAGGCTCCTGCATTGCTGATCCCTCTGCCTGGCGCATCTTACCCCGGACCTCCACATGGCTTCCCCCTCGTGGCCTTCAGGTCTCTGCTCCAACGCGGGTCCTGCCCTTGCGCCTGCCCCCAGCTCTGCCCGCTCCCTTTACCCTGCTTTGTGGTTCTCCTTAGCGTGAACCACTAACGTGCCATGCTGGATGAGTGGGTAGCCGTTTATCATCTGTCTCCCCAGGGAGGATTTTCTCTCTTTTCTTCACTGCTGTGTATGCAGCTCCTGGGGCCGTGGCTGGTACACAGTAGAGGTTCAGTAAATATTTGTTGAATGAATGAGTGAATTTCACTCTCGCAACAGCCCTGCAAGGTAGGGATTATCAGCTCCATGTTACAGATGAGAAAACCAAGGCTCAGGGAGTAAAACGACTCCCTCCGGCTCACACAGCTTATCCAGCCAGCAGAACCAGGATTGAAATCTGGATTTGTTTAGCTCCAGAGTCCTGCGTTCTTCCTCTGACATGCAGGACCCTCCCTGTCAAAGTTCAGATAGTGTTTATTGGGTGCCCCACAGTCCACCTGGCATGCAATCGTGTACAATAAGGAAATGCCAAAGAAGGGAATGCCCTTTTTGATTGATTATGGGGAACCCCTTGGGAGCCCTCACGAAGGGCGTCAGCAAATTCAGATGAATGCTCTGTGAACAGAAGTGTGCAGGCGTCAGCACAAGCGTGCACGTTCACTAAGCTCCTACTGTGTGCGTTACCCATTCTCTTTCTAGTGGCAGTTCAGCCTGCAGAGTCAGGTGTCATTCTTCTCCACTGTACAGGTGAGGAGACAGAGGCCCAGAGACGTTAAGACACTTGCCCTGACTCCCTGAGTTAGGCAGTGGCAGAGCTGAGCTTAGAAGACCCAGGTCTGTCTTCTCCCTAATACCACATGGTCCTTTTCCCTGCACTCTGTTAGCCTTAATCTGTAAGGGGAGAAAAGTGTAAACAAGTGGGGGCGGGGCGGCGAGAATTCCAGGGTGGGGAGGAGGGGAGGGGCAGGAGGAGGAAGTCCCCCCTTCTCCCAGCAGCACGGTCAGTCCCTTCCCTCAGCGCGCCTCTGGGCTCCCCGCAGCTCTGGTTGGAGAAGAGGCTGAATTCGAACTGCCCGTGGGGTTTAATCATTAAGTCAGTCTGTGCCTGACCGAGCCAGGCGCCCTTTTTAGTGTTAGTTCAGGAAGAGGGTGTCCTGGAGCTTTCGAATGAGGGCACAAGTTGACCCTGCTCTGTGCCAGCCCTGAGTCAGGGGCTTTACTCACGTCATCTATTTTAAATCCTCTTAACAACCCCCCAGGGGGCTGTATTTATGCCCATTTTACAGGGAGGCAAATGAAGGCTCAGAGAGGTAAAGGGCACACACGGAGTGAGGGAACAGCCAGTCTTCCTAACCTAGATGCTTGGTCTGCAAATGCTGTGTCCAGAACGGAAGCACCTGCTCCCAGCAGCCACTCAGACGCCCTCCCTGTGGAACCTCTTTCTTTCTTTCTTTGGTGAGGAAGATTGCCGTGAGCTAACATCTATGCCCATCTTCCTCTATTTTATGTGGGATGCCGCCACAGCGTGGCTTGATGAGCGGTGCTAGGTCCCTGCCCAGGATCCCGAACCCATGAACCCCAGGCCCCTGAACCAGAGCCTGCAAATCTAACCACTGCGCTGCCAGCCAACCCTCCTCTTCCTTTCTCTGACCTGCCTGTGGAGCGTGTAGGTGTGGGCCTGCCTGGGTCGGCTCTGCAGCTCCCTGGCCGTGGGAGGTGATGCTCCAAGGCTGGGCAGCCGCCCTTCTCCCTGGATCTGGACTGTCTCAGCTCTTAGGAGAACTGCAGCCTTTGTCACTCCCCTTACAGCCGCTGCAGTGGCTGTGTGGATGACCCCTCCAGTGATGTTCCCTCTCTTTGAACCTCTTCCTCCTTAGCCCATCACAGTGTGAGGTTGGGTTGGGCTTTATCTTGCCCCAGCTGACCCCTCCCCCCAGATCATTAAGAATGACTCTCACAGCCTCCAGGTTGAGCAGGAGTCCTGAGCTGAGCCTCTCCAGGTGATGCAGCTTCTCTTTGAACAGCCTGGAAACCTACGAGGCTGTCAGCACATGGTCGGGGGCCTGACTAGTCAAGGTTCTTCAGTGATGGCCCCTGAGGATGCTGGGGCTAGGGTCGGGGTGGAAGGGTGGAGTGGTCTTATCCATCAGTGGACATGAGGAAGAGGGTGTGGGGTCTGTCCGGTACATAGGAAAAGTGGAGAAGTTGCCTGTGGAGAATCTGGAACCAGAAGGAACTAGACCCTTCCTCTGCTTCTGCCCTCTTTCTGCTGCCACCTCTGCTGCCTTCACTCTCTCTCTCCCTGGCGGGAAAGGAGGGAGCTCTGGGGCTATGGGAGTAGGGGAAGGCCTCCTGGAGGAGGCGACATCTGAAGGAAAGTCCAGCTGAATGTAGGCCTCCCCGACTCGAATGTCATCTCTTTCTGCCACCTTTGGTGTCTAATGTGACTTGGTCACCCCAAGGCCCCTGATCTCCACTTGAGTGCGTCTCACCCAGGCTGGGGTGACTCTGGGGTCTGCCCTGCTTTGCATCTTCCTGAGTGCGCACCTTCATTCATCTATCTGACATCTTTTGGGCATCTGTGCCAGGCCCTGGGGGTTCAGCTGTGAATGTGATGGGCAGCTGTGAATGTGAGGGACAGGAGGCCCCCGGGAGCTGGCCTCTGGTGGAGGAGGGATGGGATGCTCTAGAGGAACAGTGACGCTATCACTGGGGGGCACAAGGGGCTGCTGCCCTCTGCCCCAGAGAGGTGGGGGTCAGTGCCCAACGCCCCGGACAAGGCCTGGCCACCAACCAAGTGGTCTCTCTACTGTGGGTCGTGCTCAACTAGCTTTTAAATAAATCTTTAATACATAGAGTAGAATAAAAAATAAAATATTGAGTGCATTCTTGTAGTAGGAGTGTTTTTGCTTCGTGAACTTCGGCTGTGTGTGCGCACTCGTGTGTTGTGTGTCACCGTGTAAAATGTGTTGGTCTGCGTGGCTCTCAGCCATTGAGCTGTGACAAGGCCGCTCACTGGTCTCCAGCAGGGGGAGGTCTGGCGTCTGGGTCTAGAACGTGGGTCTTGAGTCAGGCAGCCGGGTTCAGATCTCCGTTTGGCCATTTCTCAGTGGAGGGACTCTGGGCCGGGTCCTGCCTGTCTGTGAAGTGGGAGGCTGGGGAGGCTGTCTTGGGGTTGGCGGGCTGAGAATTCAGTGGATCGGAGCAGGCGGTCTTTCGCACAGTGCCTGGGGCATTCGCTGTCACGGTTATTGTTGTGGCCTGGAAAGGAGCGGCCTTGGACCTGCCCCTGGGGTCCCTGGATGGGGCCGGCTGACAGGTGCCCTTCACTTCCTGCCTTGAAACCCTGCCCCAGGCGACCGTGAGCCTTGACCTGAGGGCTGGAGCAGGAGGCGGCCCTTTCCTGTGCACTGGCAGCGGTTCCCAGGGGTGCCCAGAGCTCTCCCGGGATATCCTGATTTCCAGTGAGAAGCATCTTCTTGGCAGGCTGCATTTTGCGGTTCTCAGCTGTTCCCCAGACCTTCAGGCCAGGTTCTGTGCTGGGCCTGGGGGCACAGCCTGGGTTTAGGGACCCAAGGTCTAGTGGGAGAGACCAACAAGGACTAGGCAGTTACAGGGAGCTGGGGAGGGAAAGCCCAGGGAACCGCGAGAGCCCAGAGGAGGACACAGGAAGGCCTCCTGGAGGAGGTGCTGTCCAGCTGAGACCAGAGAGCAGAGCAGTTAGCCAAGAGAAGGGAACGAGAAAGGCTATTCAGGGCAGACGGGCTAGATGTGCAAAGGCCTGACGAGGGGGAGCAGCGCATGTGTAGGGAGCTGTGGTATGTGGGGGTCCCAGTGCAAGTGGGGGTGGCATTGGGGTCAGAGCGGTGGGCAGAGGCCAGGCGGGGGAGGGTGTCCTCACAGGCCAGTGCGGCCGGCAGGCTCCGCTCCTCGGCTGCACGCTGCCCGCTGGGATGACGGCCCTGTTTGCCAGCGGGGCGCAGCATTTTCGCTGGCTGGGCTGCAAGGACCGCTCAGAACAGGCCGTTTAATCTTCCCCACGGAACAGAAGAGTCAGCTCTGCCCTCTTTTGGACCAAAGGGCTTTCTGTACTTTGTGGTGCTCTGTGAGGGCTTAAAATAGAAGCCCAAAGCCAGGTGTGTGGTTAGAGCTTAAAGCAGAGAGAGAAGAGGGGGGAGGCCCGGGTGCCGCCCGTCGGCGCTCACCTGGGCCATGTAGCAGAGTGGTCAGAGCTTTGGTGTGCTTGCCCCACGCCAGGTCCTTAGCCTGTTTTGTCCCATTTGAACCATCAGGACGAGCCTTCCAGAAGTAGTTTCCCGTTTCACAGATGGGGGAAACCGAGCTCAGGGGGTAACCAGACCTGCCTTGGGACAGGTGGCCGGGAAGTGGCAGGGCAGCATTTGACTCAGCCTTGCCCACCCCTCCGTCACCAGGGGGTGCTGGCCCTCGCCCTCATCCTGAGCCCCGCCCCCTCAAGCTGCCCCTCCTGCAGGTGCACCTTCTCACCTTCTGTGTCCTGGGAAGGTGATTACTCCTGTCCACCGCATCCAGGATGAAGCCGCCCATGGACCAGGGCCGTCCCCCAGCCCCGCCCCACCTGCCCCAGGCCTGCAGACTCCGTGACTCTAAAGGTGGAGGTGGCCATCAGACGTCACCATGAGCCCTCTCCCCCGGAGCCCAGCTGCTCGCAGGCTCTTCCCACTGAGAGCTCCAGGCAGCCCCCCGAGTCAACCAGCAGGGTCACGGAGCTGGGGTGGGAGCCCTGGGCCGCCCTGCACCCAGGCTTTCCTGCAGAGGAGGAGCATCCCGTCCCCTGCTGTGCCGGCATTCTCAGCAGAGCTGGCGACAGCACAGCTGGGGGCCTTCACCCCTGGGTCTGAGTCCTGGCCCTGCCCCTGATTGGCCAGACAAGCAACTTAACCTCTCTAAGCTTCCATTCCCTCTTCTGCAGAAAGGGGATGATGATGGTACCTCTCAGACATGCAAAGCAGCCCACGGATAGGAAGTGCTCCAGGGGGCACCTGCTATTATGTATGCACTGGGCAAGCAAGCCCCTGCTCCATGCTGAGCCCTGTGCTCCCGGGGGAGACAGACACAGAAGAGTAGTAATAACCACTGACTTGTGTCACGCAGCCAGTCTGTGCCAGACACTGTTCTAAGCAGGTGCCTGCATTCAACCTTCAGGACGAGTTGTGAGACAGCTGCTATTGTTAGTGCCGTGTCACTGTTGAGAGAGCAGGGAGAAGCACAGAGAGGGAAAGTGACTTACCCAAGGGCACGTAGCTCTCGTAGTCCAACAGGCTCCCGCTAGAGAGAAGGGATGATGGTGTGGGGTGGACGGCTGTAGGGCCGGGCCGGGGGTCAGGGGCGAGGCATTCACATTTGCACTGGAAGCCTTCGTAGTGTTAAGCACAAGTCTGTAAGCATTTAGGAATCCTGGCAGATTGGTTTTTAGTTCACCTGCTTCTTTGGTTGTTTGTCTCATATCCCGCCTCCAGGCATGGTCGGGGTAGGGGGCCTTTCTCCAGGTGGCCTTGGGCTGACTGTGGGGACCCCAGCTGATATTCTCCAAGGTCTGATGTGTAGGTCTTTCAAGGCGGGTCAGGGGACAGCTGATGCCGTGAGGGCTTTCTGGACAGCAAAACGAGACCATGTCACCCCCAAGGCAGCAAAGAGTCCCCAGCAACGTAGCCTGGGGACCCCCGGAGCCTGAGAGCTGCCTGCAGATTCCTGAGGCCAAGGAGCGGACTTGATGGGGAAGGCGCTGTGGGCCAGACGCAGGTGTGACCCATGTGTGGACAGCACATGGAGGCAGATTTCAGCTCAGTTGAAGGAGGAACTTTCTAAATGTGGAAGCTGTCTGGAAGTGGAACAGGGGTGGGGCTAGGAAGCAGCCTTTGCTGGAGTGGCACTGGTGTTTAGCTGGGACTTGACATGGACGTTGCAGAAGCAACCGGAGCATCAGAGAGATCTGGGGTGAATTGTCCATCAGTTGCCTTTTGACCCTGGGATCTTAGGGGGAGTGCTATCCAGGGCTCATTTGCTGGACACCTGTGGGGCCCTTCACAACCTTTCACTCATGTAACCCTCCTGCCAGTTCTGCCTATTAGGTGGTTTTAGCCCCATTTTATAGATCAGGAAACTGAGCACAGAAAGAGAAAGCTACCTTACCCTACCCGAGTCTATCCTCCCCCCACCCCACCCCCGACCTCCCAACCTCAGCACCTTTTCAGACTCAGCCGCAGGTGTTTCTGAGCAGAGTTTGGGACAGCCATCTTGGACGCCAGTCCCAGCTCGCCCTCATCCCTTCTCCCTTCATTATTATTATTTTTTTAAATTGGCACCTGAGCTAACATCTATTGCCAATCTTTCTTTTCTTCTTCTCCCCAAAGCTCCCCAGTACATAGTTGTATATTTTAGTTGTGGGTCCTTCTGGTTGTGGCATGTGGGATGCCAACTCAACATGGCCTGTTGAGCGGTGCCACGTCCGTGCCCAACATCCAAACCGGCGACACCCTGGACCACCGAAGTGGAGCACGTGAACTCAGCCCCTGGGCCACGGGGCCCTCCCTTCGTTCTTATTACTGAGCCTCAGGGCAGCTCAGAGCTGGCCTCTTGCCCCACTTCTGGGCAGTGGGGGAAAGTTCCTTAATGAGTAATCCATTTGGGGAAACGGGTGGGGTGGGGGTGTCGGGGGCAGTGCCGGCAGTCGGCAGAATGCCCATAGCTATTAAAATGTGTTTTGTTTGTATCCTCAACATTACACGTTGTTTCTATCACAGTTCTATCCCTGGGCACGTGTGCTCCTTCCTGTTCCCCTAAGGATGATGGATTTATGAGCTGGGTGGGCACACGCATGCCCGTGTCTCCAAAACCGAGTCTGCTTGGTAACTTTCCACTCCACGGGAGGGATCCTCACCCCTCAGAAGAGCTTCGCTTCTCCTCAAGGTTCTGGGCGATTCAAGGGCAGGAAATGGGAGAGCGGAATTTCCCTGTCTCCGGGGATGGTGCAGCCTCGCGTCCCTGCAGACAGCTCACTCAGGCGCTCTGTTCCCAGGACCAGAGAGTGCTCGGAATCACCACGTCCCACCTACCATTTGGCGGATCGGACACTGAGGACCAGAGCCTTGAGCAGGGTCACACACAGATTTACAGATGGGGTCTTTGGCTGGCATCTCAAGAGATGTGGTGGAAAGAGCACTGGTTTTAGAGGCAGTCTCAAGTTCAAATCACAGTTCTACTATATCTAAGCTGTGTGATCCTCAGCAAGTCACTTCCCCTCTCTGGGCTTCCATTTTCTCATCTTTAGGATGGGGATAATGATGGTACCTCCCTCATGGGATTGTGATGAGGAATAAATAGGAGAGTCCAGGAGAAGTCTGAGCCCAACATTAGATGGGGACTGCATATGTGGGCATGGCTCACCCTCTTTACCAGAAGGTGGCTTCAGATTCCTTGAAGGCAAGGAACGTGTGCTTCTGAAATTGATGGCGGGGAGAGGAGCCATGGCACCAAATGGTCCTGCTGTGTCGCCCCTCTCGCGTCCCTGTGATAGATTACTGCAGTACCCACTGGTTAGCTAGGGAAGCAATTCCACATCATGGTCAAGAGCACACCTGGGCTTTGGATTCAGATTCGAGTCAAATCCTGACCCAGGTGCTCACCTGTGCCATGGCCTTGGGCCAGCCCCTACCCCGCTGGGCCTGATGTCCTCATCTGGGAAATGGGTCCATAGGGCTGTAGAGAGGCCCCACTGAGCCAACGACACTCACATCATCAGAGCTTAGGACAGATGGGATGGAGATTCCTATCAGGGCCCCAGTCTGCACTTCTGACACTTCTCCTTTATGTCTTGGGTGAGGGGCATCGTGGGTCCACACTCCCCTGCTCTCGTGAGCTCTCGGGCATTTGGAGGAAGGCCTGCGTGGTGGACAGGGTGAAGGAAAGAGAAAGCTGGACTTCAGAGGGGAAAGCAGAGTGGAAGGTACCCTTCAGAGTCACTTCTCAAGGTGGGCCTCAGAGCCAAACATGGCGGGGAAGGAATCAACATTAGTTGAGGACCTACTGTGTGCCAGGCCCTGTGCTCTGGGCCTTCCCTGCAGGGATCACTTCTATACTTTGCCCGAAACAGCCATAGCATCTCCTTCCTAGCCTTGGGAGCCAGGCTAGTATGGGTTCAAATGCCTATTCCACCACTTCCCGGCTGTGTGGCCTTAGGCCGCTCTCTCAACCTCTCTGAGCCTCCCTTCCTCACTGGCAGTGGGTCTGGTAGCCGTCACCTCCTTTAGCACTGTTGGGAAGATCACAAGTCGGGTCGGCAGAGGGCCAGTCGCAGGCTCTGCGTCACCCCCTGGGGGGTCTGCCTCTCTGATCATGCCCCACCCCCAATTCTTTCTGCAGACCTTCGGGAAGTTAGGCGCTCGGGCTCCATCCCCCTCTCTAATCTGTCACTGGCTTTCCTTTTTTAGATGCTTTACTTATTGTTCATCCCAAGTTCTGCCAAACCGTGCGTGGCCTTTGAGCTGCTCAGAACAAGCTGATTGATGACATCCACCCCCCACCCTTCCCCAAGACCAAGGCGGGGCACGCTCACCCTCTTTGCCAGAAGGTGGCTGATGCTACTTGTATATAGTCTAGATTTTTTTCTTGCTGGCCAGCAGGTAGGGAGAGACCTTGGGGAGAAGGGAGGCATAAAACAGGAAGGATGTGGCCTTCGGGTGAGACAGGACCAGGTACAAAAACAGGCACTGCCCGCACAGGCTGGGCCGCCCCCAGCAAGGACGTCTGCCTCTCTGGGCCTCGGTTTTCTCCTCTGGGAGCCACCTGGCAGGGTGTGGCAAGGAGTGAGCGGGTGTGGTGAGCCCCAGGCCCATGCTGGGTCTGCCAGAGGTGGGCCCGCACCCCTCAGGGCCGGCGAGCATGGCCCAGCAGTGGGGCTGGTGAAGAACATTTCGTCAGCTCCAGGAGCGAGAGCAGCGATGTTCAAGGAGAGCTTCCTCCCTCTCTGGTGCTGCTTTTGACTGTGGAAGGCAGAACCAGTGGATCTGTTGGGACCGGGGCCCTGCAGGTCCCCACCTGCAGCTGAGGTTAGCGAGCAGCCAGCTTCTGGGCACCACCCGGGCCCGGGAATGGCTGCCCTCAAGGAAAGAGAAGGAGAGAGCTGGCAGACTCGGCCAGCTTATCAGCCAGCTGCCGCCAGGGGCTGCCTGGAGAAGAAGCAGGTGCCGGGGAGCAGGCCTGTGCCAGCCGTTAGAAGCGACGTTTGAAATCTGGACTGTTTCTCTCACTCCTGCTGTGCTGGGTCATTTTGACAGGCGAGGCGGAGAGGAAGGGACAGTTGCTATGGGAAGACCCGGGGCCTGAATCCCATTCTTCAGAGAGGCAGGTCCTCGGGGATTCTTCCCTGCTCCAAACACTTCGGTGGCCCCCAGAGCCTTCTTGAGGACCTTAACCTCCTTTGCACGACCTTTAAGACCCTTTGTGGTGCAGCCGCTGACTCCCTGTGCACCTGCCCCTCTCCTTTCTGCACCACATTCCCTGCGGCTCCTCAAGTCCACACATCTCATTCTCACCTCCAGGCCTTTGCCTGTGCTGTTCCCTGTACCTGAACCCACTTTCCCATCTCTTATCATCCTTCCAGCCACTTCTTCCTAAGTCTGCAGAGTGGCTTCTCTGAGAAGCAGCCCCATAGCCCACTCCTCTGTGCTGGCACCCTGAGCTGTCATGACGCCTGTATGTGGCCGTCCCGCCTGCTGGTCTCAGCTCCAGGGGCCCTGGCATGCAGCAGAAGCTCCATAAATGTCAGTGAAGGAGGAAGTGATGTACTGGAGAAAGAATGAGGGCACATCCCCCCTCCACGGCCTGGGGCCCTGACCCTGGGAGCCGGTGCCTGAGGTTGGAGCTGCCTGGGCCTGTTTATCAAGCAAAGACCTCAGCTGAGGCGCCCAGTGGAGGGTCAAGCCTGCTGGGCATCATGACCCCACTGAGCACACTTCGAGGGGGCGTCGGGGTAACCTCAGCCCCCAGGAATGTGGCACATCTGAGCCGACTTGAGCAAAGAGGGATGCTTAGGCCTGGAGAGAGCGAGCTTTCCTCCTAGCAGGCTATGTCGTGGGGCCTCCGGCCTCCCTCGGGGACTCCTTGCAGCTGTTGACGGGAGTGTGGGCCTCCTGGCTGGGCCGCACCACAGAGACCAGGTTTTGTTCGCAAGAAAAGGGGAGAGGAGGAGCAGGGTGGCGGTTTCCAGGGTGGGCTGGCCCCATGCCATCCGGGGTGCTGGCCGACCAGGCCTCTGAGACAGAACAAAGTCCCCTTAAGCTGGCAGCCGTCCCCTGGGCGCATGTCACTGCCCCGTTTGGCAGAGGCGAGGGAGGCTTGGTTGTTTTTTTCCAGCCCACTTTCAAACCCACCAATGGCAGAGGAGTCCGATCCGTGCCCTGCCTTGCATGGCAGGAAGCCTTGCCACATATCAGCCTTGCCTTTTCCTCTGTAACACACACACGCACATGCATGCACACGCATGTGCCCACACACGCACGTGTATACCCCATGCTGCTTCCCACCGCGGAGCCGACAGCGTTGGTTTGAATTTTGGACATGGGCAAATGTCGCTTGAACCAGAGATTTCTCACTCAAGGTCCATGGTCTGAGATTGGATGTTGTGTGGGTCAGGAAGCCCCTGAAGTTGGCGGTCAGGTGGTGTGCATGCAGCGTGGGTGTGTCTCGAGGCAGAGGCCTGTATGGCTTTCATGGCCCTTAACAAGGCTCACACCCCTGCCCCCAAAGGTCACGAGTGGCTTCCTTGGAGGAGGAGTGGCCTGTGGGACAAGGGCCTGAGCCCATCCCTTCCCTGCCACCGCCCGGCTTCGCACCCTTGGTGTCCTCCTCTGGGAAATGCGGTGGTAAAGCCCACCCTGAATGTTGTCCCGAAGACTCAGCCCAGTGCATGTGGCCCCGCCGGCACAGCGCAGGGGCTCGCAAAAGGCGAGTCAGATCCCCTTGTGCAAGGAGGGGCAGGATGGACTGTGCTCCTGGGTGGCGAGTCCCTTTCCCGGTGGAGCAGAGTCTGCTGCAGATTTCAGCCAGGATGCCATCTGCTGAATGCCAACACTCTGGAAGCCGTCATCCGGCGGTCGGAGAAGCCGGGCTGCTGCTTCCTGCCGTCCTCCTGGTGGTCAGTGCCATTTCCCTGGGCTCTTTTTAGATCAAAGGAAGGCTGGACTGCACGATGAGTGAGGATCATTCGGGGGGTGGCACAGTGCACGTGGGATGCTGCTGGGATGGCTTGAAAATAGGCCTCTGTCCGTGGACACCAAAGGAAGGTGACCCCAGGGTTTTCAAGAGGCCCTTCCTGGCCAAGATCACCAGCCCTCCATGGGAGAAACAGTTCAGGGTGTCTTTCCCTAGACCCCCAAGTAGACACTCAGACCCAGGAATAAACCTTTTCTCATCAAAGGAAGTAAATTTGGTGTTAAGGAAGGGACCAGAGTTTAGTGAACACCCACCATGTGCCCCACCCGTGTATCTGACGGATGAGGTGGGCTCCTTCCTCCCACAGCCATTTTGAAGGGTGGCGATGACTCTTAGGCTTTTCTAGATCTGGTCGGGGGACCCAGAGAAGTTAAGCGCATACCTCAAGATCACACAGCTAAGAAATGACAAAACCAGAATTTAAACCCAGGTCTGTCTGGCTCCAAGCTTGTGCTCTTTTTCACGGCCTCTCACAGTGGGATTTAGAGAATTAAGAGCACAGGAGAGATGGAGGTGAGGGGCTCCCCTGGGGTCCGGACCTGAGGTTCCGCGCAGGGAAGGGAATGAAGGTTTAGCGAGCATCTCCCATGTGCCAGGTCTGCGGGGCTCTCTCTGCGCTCTCGCCGCCCCTCCCAGCAGCCTGAGAGGGGATCTAAGATCGCGCACCTTTTGTAGATGGGAAACCTGCAGCGCTGGCAGGCGCCTGACTTGCCCACGGACCCTCAGGCAAATTAGCCACAAAGCACAGGGACATTCTAAGACACGGATGCAAGTAAACCCCGGAGCCACCCCAGAGTGCCTCTTGTGTCCACCTGAGTTCCCGCAGGACTTGCCCAAGGCTGGGCAGTGGCAACATGATTTAGTGAGAACGGAGTCCCCGCCTCCCTAACCACCCACAGCTCCTCACCGTCCAGCCCCCAAAATCTCTGGAGTTGGGCGTTGCTTCCTTGACCAAACGCTGGAAAGACCCTCCCGTCTGGGCTTGGCGGGCTGGGGCAGTCTTTGATTCACCATGAGGTTGGGCCAGGACTGTTTCCTCTTCCCCGCTGCACACGGGATGGGCCACTGCAGAGGTCCCCACCTCCCAGAAAACCCCACCACCTGCCTTGTTCTTAGGGTCCCGATTCTGGGCCAGAAAAGGTGGCAGGCCCACTGGCCAGGGGCGCATCCTCAGCCTTGCGTGGAAGGAAACGGGCATGGGGTCCCTGGTGTGGGGTGGGGGTGTCTTCCTGGCAGAAGGTTCCTCACTAGTGACAGGGTATCTATTTGAATCTGGTCCTGGTGCCAGCAACCGGGAACCTCTGTGCCCGTAGACTGAGCCATTTGGGGGAACAGCTGAAGTGATCCCCAGGAGGGGAACCGTGGGGGACATTTTGGCCCTTGATGGAATATTCTGTGGCCGTGAAACATGAGCACAGTGAATGCTTGGGAGCCATGTGGGAAAATGCTTTTTATGTAATGTTGGGTTAGAAAAAAGAGGCAGGAACAGAATTGGCTGTGTGCTCTGATGGCAGTGAAGTTAGAAAAGGTGCTTGGTACTCCTTAGTACTTAGTACTTCTGCACGTCTTCTGGAAGGAGGTTGGAAGGGGAGGGAAGAGCACCGGTTCGGGGTCAGACAGAGCTGGGTTCACGTGGCAGCACTCTCCTTGTGGCTGCGGGCAGCGCCTCTGCTGCCTCCAGCCTTGTTTTTCTCCTGGAAAATGGACACAATAATCCTGTAGGTGAAGGTTTGTTTTGAGAATTAGCTGCAATCACATATGGAAAACATCCGACACAGGCATGGCACACAGCGAGGGCACCGCCTGCGCGGCTGACGTGGATGGACGGGCGGAGATGGTGAAAGATGGGATGCAGGTTAGGGTGTGAAAGTGGGGAGGTCGGGGCAGTTTTTCTCCTCCTTCTCAAACTCTCTAAAATGTGGCTGTAGTTTTTATTGCAATAATTTAAGTAATAAAGTTCAGGGCTTCCACTGATATCTCTGAACTAGGATGTTCTGCGGGGCCGCTGGGGTCCACGGCCACAGTTTTTCTTGTAGAAGCCACTTTCCCTGAGCGAAAAACAGATGTTTGTGCACAATTTGGAGACTGCTTCTTGTGGTTCTTTTACTTTATGCATTTTCAGTTTGTGTAAATAACACGTCCTCTTAGAAACTTTTTACTCTGGTTTTCTTTCTCTCACATCAGGACTCTGGCATGGGGAAAGAAGTAGTGTTTATCCCTCATTCCCTGAAGGAAGTGCAATCATATACTCCAGATTAAACAAACATGTAACCCTCGCTGGTTACGCGGCTGCATTTTATCCTAACATATAGTTGGCTTTGCAGGCAGCTGCCCCGGATAGTAACAGCACAGCTGCTCGCGCCCCTATGCTCATGTCAATCACAGGCCACTCCCCAGAACATCTGCTCAGGATTCCCAAGCCGTCTGTAAAGGAACTCTCTAAAGGAGAGATAAGGATGGAAAAACAACAGTGATGGCAGAGGAGATAAAAATAATCAAGTAAGAGTGACCTGTGGTCTTTGGTGCTCAGCAGGGCTTTTGATCTGTGGTCATATTTAATGTTTCTGGAGAGTCTGCCAGCTGTGGGGACCTTGGAGAGAATCCGGCCTGTTGGATGGGGGAGGAAGCTGCAGCCCAGAAGTTGGGTGGCTTGCAACCCGGCCTCGGCCGGCGTGGAGAACGCAGGCTCTGCGCTCCCCGGGCGGCCTCTCCTGACGGTTTACACCCAGCTGGTATTTCCCCCGCTCATTGATTTTGGTCCTGCCGAAATAGCTCTCCAGTGGGCTTCTGTGCTTATCCTTGTGGTTCCCAAGATGGCCTGGAGGCTGCCTCTGTGTCCACCGTCGTCACTGCTGTGGGGCCCCTCCCTAACAGGCAGTGCTGGCCTGCTCTGCTGGAAGCCCTTCGTGGCTCCCTGTCCCCTACGCTGTGTGATCTGAGCCTCTCGGGCTGGCATTCAGGGCCTTGCCCTCTGGTCCCTGCAACATCGATGGCACCCTAGCCCCTCACCCCTCACCCCTAGGAGGCAGTGGCTACCCAACCTCATACACCCTCTGCCACACCACCATATTACTTACCTTCCCCACAAAGTCCAACTGCCCCCACCTCTGGTGTTCCCTCAGCCTGGAATGTTCCCTCTCCCTCAAGACCTGGCTCTATGGGCATCACCCCCCGCCCCCCAGCCCCTGGCTGAGTCCAGGGCCTTCTTCAGGCCCTATAGCCCCCTGTGCTGATGCCTAAGGTGCTCTTTATCTTGCCCTCTTGTCGTTGTCTATGTGTGTCTTCTCCACCATGTGGTGACTCAGATCTCCAGGGAGACAGGATTATGTGATCACCTGTGCACCCTCAGGTGCCTGGCACCAGTAGATACATCTGCAGAAAGGATGGACGGATGGATGGACGGACAGATGGATAGATGGATGGACCAATGAAAGGATGAGCAGACAGATGGGATGGACACATAGATGGATGGATGGGTGGACGGATGGACGGATGGACGGATGGATGGCTGGATGGCTGAATAGAGGAGTGAACATTTTGTCTGTTGCCCTCCTCCACCAGTCCAATGTCTAGCAGGCCTGCCCAAAGGTAACAGGAGTCAGCAGGGGGCCTCTTGCATCCCTCTCCTACATAAGAAGTCAACAACTCAACCCTTCTGTCTGTCCTGTGTTGGCTCCTCAAAAGCAGAGAGAGTATGATAAAATGGCTAAAAAGGCAGGATAGGGGTCACACAAACCTAGCTTCAGTCACAGCTCTGCCTTTAGCTAAGCCGGCTGCGTGAGTTTGGGCAAGTGACTCCACCTCTCTGAAACTCCATTTCTTCATCTGTGTGATGAGGATCCGTGGTCCTCGCCTCATGGGGTATTATAAGGATTAGATGAGGAAATGCATGGCGGGTAACCAGCCCAGAGTTGGTGTCTTGTACCAGCTTAGTGAACGCATGGTGACTCTGTGAATCAGGACAGTTTTGGTTGCGAGAATCAGAAACCTGGCTCGACCTGGCTTATAAGCAAAGAGGGCTGGCTCCCCAAGCTGAAAAGTTTGCAATGATCCGAGTGGCCAGGCTCACTGGATCACGCCCCACTGTGTTTAGGAATTGGCTCATACCCCAATTCCTAAAGTTGGGGTGAGGTCAGCCCACTAGCTGGGGGAAAGCTGGGTCTCCTGAGGAAAATTGGGGCACAGTAGCCAGAAGAGGAGGAGTGGATGCTGGGCAGGCAGCAGCGGCCATGCCCACGTGACTAAGTGTGGTGGGAGCCACAGAAAACTGGAGGCCCCTTTTATGGTGGCCCAGGACCTGTGGGCCTGTGGTGCTTGGCCAGCCCCTCCAGGGCTCCCCCTGCCCTCCTTGGGTGGGAGTGACCTCTGACATTCTCCCTGAGATCACAGTGGCCTGGCCAGAAGAACCCAGGAAAGGGGTTCCTGCCCAGACCCCCACCAGCCTTGAGCTTAGCTGGCCCCTCCCCTCCGTGGGCCCATCTCCCCATCTGTAAAATGGGCTCATTGGACGAGATGATCTCTGAGGTCTGCTTGCAATCCAACCATAATAAGCAGCCTCTGGCATTCATCGAGTGCCCATGTGTGCCAGGCCTGGCTGGGCACGGAGGAGTCAAAATGAGACAGACAAGCCGCTGCCCCACAGGACCCACCGTGGTCCCTCCCCAGCCCTTTCCACCACCTCTCTGCTTCTCCTTCAATATTCGTTATAGAACCAAAAGGTGTTTTTAAATTGTTTTATTTATTGAATATAGTTTAAACATCCAAAGCATCAAGTCAAATGCTTTTTTTATTTCCTGCATTAAAAACCAAAACCTCCAAATCTCTACTACCCTCACAACATATCCAGAATCTGACCCTTTCTCGCCACCTTTACTCGTCCTGCCTGCCAATCTGAGCCACCATCACCCCTGTTCTGGAATCATCCAGTAGCCTTGTCCTAGCCCCCAGCTTCCTTGCCCACCCCCCACATCTCAACAGTCCCCTCCCCACACAGCAGCCTGAGAGTCCTACCACCTCTCTGCTCTAAACCTCCAAGAATGTCCCATCTCACTCAGTAAACTGGTTAAAGAAAACAAACCACCACCATACGCTCTTCTCCCCACCCTCAGCCCCAGCCCCAGCTCTGGGCTCATTTCCTGCCGCTCTCCAACTTGGTCATGCCATTCCAGCTACGTTGGCTTCCTTCTTGTTTCTCAGCCACACCAGCACAGTCCCACCTCAGGGCCTTTGCACTCGCTGTTACCCCTGCCTGGACCACTCTTCTCCCAGATACCCTCCTGCCTCACTCCCTCACCTCCTTCAGGTCTCTGTTCAAAAGTCACTCATCAGAGAGGCCCTCCCTGAAAATCCTAAGAAAAAACCTCTCTGCCCCCTCCCTTGGCTGCATTTTTCTCTGTAATGCATCCCACCAGGCAGAGTATGTTTTATTTGTTGTCTGCCTTTGCCCACTGGAATGTGAGCCCCATCAGAGTGGGAACTTTATCTGTCCTGGTGAGTGCTGTATTTCCAGTGCCTAGCGTGGTGCCTGGCACGTATGGGTGCTCACTAAACATTTGTTAAATGGATGAATACGAAAGTTCCTTATGTTCCTTTTCCTTATGTGGGTCGTTGGCTTTATTCCGTGTGCCGACAGCCCACAACTTAGAATGGTTCAACTTACGATGTTTCAACTTTACAATGGTGCAAAGGCAATGTGCTTTCAGTAGAAACTGTACTTCAGATTTTGAATTTTGATATTTTCCCGGGCTAGCCATATGCGGTACGATCCCCTCTCGGGATGCTGGGCAGCCGCAGCTCCCATTCAGCCCTGCAGTCATGAGGGTGAACAACAAATACACTACCCCATTCTGTACCCAGACGCCCATTCTGTCACTGTCAGTACAGTATTCAGTGAATTACATGAGATAGTCAACACTTCAGTATAAAATAGGCTTTGCGTTAGCAACTTTGCCCAACTGTGGGATAATGTGAGTGTTCTGAGCACGTTTAAGGTAGACCAGGCCAAGCTAGGATGTTCCGTAGGTTGGGCGGACTGAATGCATTTTCAACTTAGGATATTTTCATGCTTTCAACTTACGATGGGTAACATTGTACCAAGGAAGGTAACGAGCAAGATCTGTCTTTTTGTCTTCTGTGGGTCAATGGCTTCTGTTTGGAGAGGGGCCTCCCAGCTTCCCAACAGTTTCCTCCCTTAATGACTGGGGTGCCCTTCCCCTGGGGCCTGGCTTGTCTGCCTCCTCATGGCCTCTTCCTCTTCATGTGCTCCTGTCCTGGCTCCCATCAGCCTCAGGATTAAGTGAACCCCTGATGTGCCCAGAGCACAGCGGCCCCGTGGCTGGCCGGGGGAGGCGTGGTCCCTGCAGCGGCCTCTCATTCCCTGGGGTTGCTACTCTTCTCCCATGACCACAGACCATTGTGGCCAGGGATGGTCTGCGATCTGTGACCACCTCCCATGGAAACTGTCCCCAGCTGCTGTTGTGAAGGAGCAGCGGGCACTCGTGCAGCCTCTGGGAACCGCCCCCGGGACGCAGGAGGAAACGGGGAGGATAGATCCCCTCGGCGCAGGGCTTGTGGCCAGAGGCCAGGCCCTTTGAAAGGAGACCGGCCCAAGATTCTCCAGGTCCTCTGGGGCAGAACTCCCTTAGAAATGAATCCTGAAAGGTGTATGTTCTAGAAAAACCAAGCTTGCTTCTAAAGATGCCTTCATTTTCTGTGAGTGAGGGGGAGGGGAAGTCACAGAGTCCTGGCTTGGGCTTCCTCTGGAACTTCAGTATGGTGATCATATTCTTAGCTGCCTGTGAAGCACATAGCTTGTGCCAGGCAGTATCCAAGGACCCTCATCCACATGATCTTTTAGCAGCTGTATGAGTTAAGTAATGTCCCTGTTTTACAAGCAAGGACAGTGGTCTAGAGAAGTGACAGGGTCTACTGCGCATCACACGGCCAGGAACTGCCAGAGAGCTGGGCTGCCAGGTAGCACTCTTCATCTTGCCTCTTATTCTACTGTCGGGGGATCCCAAGACTGCACACTTTCTATTTCCTATTATGCCTTGCTTTTGAACAAATTGCCCAGAAACAAGCAGCCCAAGACCCCCTCTACTCCCCTAGAATCCAAGGCCCTGTTGCCTTTGAAGGGACTCCACTGCCCAGAAGGGGCCCCTGGAGGAAGACGCTAGATGCCCAGGGATTTGATGGGAATGGGCAAGTCAGTGGCCCCCAGTCTGGCTGTTGTGACAAGCTCATCGCTGTTGGCCTGTCCCGGAGGGAAACAGCTCTGAACAGGGCTTCACCAGACAGACAGACACACACAAACACAGCTCGGTGTGCTCCTCTGTGAAGTGGGTATAATGACTTCGCCGTGGCAGCGTTGGGCAGGTTGGGGGTGGCCGGAACGTTCTCAATTACCCGTCTAATCAAGATGGAATTTAAAATGGAAACGATTGTTAAGGACGAACCTGGGCGGCGGCGCTCCGGGGCCTAACCCTCCCGCCTGTCTCTCCCGCAGAGTCCAGCCCGCCCGCGCGCCTCCTGGCCACCCGGCCGTGCTGCGGGCCCGGCCCCGAGCGGCGCCCGGTGCTGGGCGAAGCGCCGCGCTTCCACGCGCAGGCCAAGGGCAAGAACGTGCGGCTGGACGGCCACTCGCGCCGGGCCACGCGGCGCAACAGCTTCTGCAACGGTGTCACCTTCACGCAGCGGCCCATCCGGCTGTACGAGCAGGTGCGGCTGCGCCTGGTGGCCGTGCGCCCTGGCTGGAGCGGCGCGCTGCGCTTCGGCTTCACGGCGCACGACCCGTCGCTCATGAGCGCGCACGACATCCCCAAGTACGCCTGCCCCGACCTTGTCACGCGGCCCGGCTACTGGGCCAAGGCGCTGCCCGAGAACCTGGCGCTGCGCGACACCGTGCTGGCCTACTGGGCGGACCGCCACGGCCGCGTCTTCTACAGCGTCAACGACGGCGAGCCGGTGCTCTTCCACTGCGGCGTGGCCGTGGGCGGCCCGCTCTGGGCGCTCATCGACGTCTACGGCATCACCGACGAGGTGCAGCTGCTCGGTAGGTGGCTCGACCTGGAGGCGCTCCGTGCGCATTTCTCTAGCAGGCACAGCTTACAGAGGGCTCAGCTTGCCGGGCGTGGTTCTAAGCGATTTACACCCTTTAACTCGTTTATTTCTCACGACAACTCGCCACCCCCGTTTGTTTGACAAACGAGGAAACTGAGGCACGGAGAGGTTAAATGGGACTTGCATCGCAAAGCCGGGATTGGAACCCGCGGGCTGCGGGGGTCCAGAGTCCATGCTCTGGCCCAGGGTCACTTGCTCCTTCTCTCACCATTCTTCCATCCGTTCCTGTGCTCCTCTCTTCACTCCCGTGTTCATTTGCTCACTCACTCATTCATTCATTCGTGTATTCACTCATTCACTCATGTATTTATTCATTTGCTCATTGATTTGCTCACTCACACATCCACTCACTCACTCAGCACAATCAGCTTTGTGCCTTAATCCTCGAGTTTCTGTGCCACCAGGCAGTGAGCACGCAGACACATCATCTCCAGGCCCTCAGGGTCCCCTGGGGATGCAGGCAGAGGAGTGTGGCCCCAACTCTGACAGGGGAGGTAGCCACTACTGCAGAAATCCTGGTGGTGAGAACTCGTGGGGAGAGAAGTTTGCTGCCCTTGAGACGGTATTTCCTTCTCTTTCTTTTTTTTCACTTTTTTAAATTGAGGTAAAATTCACGTAACATAAAAGTAACCATAAAGTGTCCGATTCCCTGGCATTCCGTTGGCAACCATCAGCTCTGTCTAGTTTCAGAACATTTCATCACCCCAAAGGGAAACCCCTCCCCATTAAGCTGTCCCTCCGCCTTCTCCCCTCGCCCCAGCCCCTGGCGACCACTGATCAGCTCTGTTTGTGACCTTAGCTCTTCAAGTCACAGTTGGGACCTCAGCCAGCCCAGCCTCAATTCCTGGGGGAGTAAACAGGGAGCAGGTTTCTCGGGGTCTGGACACAGCCCTCAATGCCATTTACCTGCAATGAATGCACAGATCTAAAGTCTGAGTTTCGGCAGATGTATCCAGTGTCCAGAACTCGCAAACGTTCCCACCAGCTGTTTGTGAGTCAGCCCTTCTCTTCCCCAGACGGGGCCACTGTCTGATTTTTCCCCATGGATTAGTGGTGCCTGTTCTTGAACGTCATATAAATGGCATCATATGGGGTATGTGCATGTATGTCTGCCTTCCTTATCTCAACACAGTATTTTTGAGATTCATCCACACTCTTGCTGTGTGTATCAGTAGTTTGTTCCCTTTTTATTGCTGAGTAGTATTCCGTGGTGTGGGTGTACCACAGTTTGCATATCTGAGTGTTTGGGTGGTTTCTGGTTTTTCAGCCCTGCATCTTGAGGGAAAACCCTGGCTTGGACTCCTTGCCCACCACCACCTCCCACGCCACCACTGGGCAAGGAGGGAAGATGGGTGCATCCAGGCTCTGCCCTACCCCTTAGCCCCCCGTAGAAGGAAAGCAGCAGAACTTCTGAGTGGTTAAGAGCAGAGTGTTAGGAATCACATGGACCTCTGTTTCACACGTGGCTCTCCATTTGCCAGCTGTGTGGCCTTGGTCAGATGACTGAACCTCTCTGTGCCTCAGTTTCTTCCTCTGTAAAATGGGTTCATGATAGCACCCACCTCCTGGGCTTGTTGGCAGGGTGACATGAGATGGTGTGGGAAAGTGACGCAGCACAGTGCCTGGCACATGAAAGGCACTCAAAAAATAACAGTGAAGAAGTAAGAACCTCTGCCCATTTGCACGTGGGCCGAAGCACGTGCCTGAATTCCAGGCTCAGGCAGGCTAGGTTGTGAATAGCTACCCACCTCCCAAGCGGGGGCCTTACTTGGGCTTTTTAACCGCGTTCCCCCACACTCTTTTCCATGGAAGGTTTCGGCATTTCATCTCTAGAAAATGTGGGTTTCTAAAACCTCCTGGATCTCTGGTTGCCTTTCTTCGGAGCTCTTTATTCCTACGGAGCAGGGAGGCAATCACGCCTCACTCACCTGCGTCCTCAGACAGCCCATATCTTGGGGTGACAGCCAAGAAATCACAGCCACTCCATAATCAGTGCAAGTGGATTAGGAGTTTTTAAAAAGTACAAATTGGAAGCAGCCTCTGATGACTTAATGAGACTGAATAAACCGGTGAGGCGTCCTGGGCTCTTCCCCCTGTTCATTTGGTCACTTGACAAAGCTTTATGGAGCCCCTGTGACATCCCACCCCCTTGGAGGGAAGGGAGGGAGCCCACTGGCACACAGTGGAATGTGGCAGACGTGGGCCTCAGTTTCCTTTTCTGCAGATAGTTCCTGGGACTTGCTGGCTGATGGTGCACTGGCTGATGTCCACAAACATATGCATGAGGGGACATGAAATCGGAAGGAACGCCATCTCTGGGTGATGGGATCATAGGTGAATTGCACTTGCTCCTTTATACCTCTATGAATTCCTTTTTTTTTTTTTTAATATATATGTTAAAGAGCTTATATTGCTTTTACAGTCAGAAAGGGCAGTAAAGTTATTTTCCTCTCTGAAGGTTATATGAGATGATAGGGAAGCTTCTGGGACGTGATCAGGGTTCAATAAATGTTTATTTCCTTCCTGGGGGAAGGGCAAATTGACATTGGTTACATTTGGGTAAAGGGATAATGGGTGGGTTTTTTCCCTCCCAAGTTATCAACAAAGATTTATGATCAGGAAAAAGAAGTTATACTAAAAATAAGAAGAGAGCTAAGCAGTCATGATTTTGGATGATTTGAGTGCAGGCAACAGGTACTTCAGCACAGGGTGAGGCAACACGAGAACCACAAACATCCACCGTACCTGGGGCCCCTCCCTCCCGGTTCTGGAGTACTGGGCTCCTAGGGGTGGTGTCCAAGGTCCCAAATGGATAAATAAAAAGCAGACAGCGTTCACATTATCCGGAGCCCTCTGGCCTCCTTTTCCTCATGAGGAAGGAGGAAGTGACATGGTTGCTTTAGAGATTCTCAGCTGTGAGACTCCAGGAGAGAAAACTCCAGAATAGATAAAGAATCCAGGGCTCAGAGAAGGGAAGTGACTTGCCTGAAACCACCAGGCTTGTGAGTGGCAGAGCTGCGATGAGAACCCAGGTGCGGGGGGCCTTGGCTCCAGCCACACGTCGAGGTCACCTGGGAGCTCTGAAAACCCCACTTTCCAGGCTGCACTCAGACCAGTGAAAGCAGAACCTAGGGGTGGCTCCCAGGCAACTGGATTTCTTAAAGCTCCTCCGGTGACCCCAGGGCGCAGGCAGGGTTGTGATCACACGATCCTCTTTGCCTGGGAGCCTGTCCCTCCCCTGCTGGGTGCCAGGCTGAGTTCTTCAGACCTCTCAGTTCAGGGCATGGGATCATCCCCGGAGCATGCAAGCCCCGTCTCTTGTTCTGTGTGGCTTTGCCGCTGCGTCCCTAATCCCACTCCATTCATGCCTTCCCGTGCCCAGAGTGCCACCACTCTGGTGTTTGGCATAAGCCCTCGAGTGTGTGCATCTGTAAGAAATAAGTAGAGTTGTTTTATATGTATATATGGATGGTATTATGCTAAGGCTCTTATTCTGGTTTTCTTTTTTCACTTGCCCCATTTTAGGTTTTGTCTGTGTTTTTCTGGTTCCTTGTTCCCTAGCGGCCTCCCACATTGATGGGCACCCGGGTGGCCACGAGGCCCCCACCCCCACGCAGACTGCACTGCAGGGCACATTCTGCCACAGGGCTGCCCTGGGGCCACTAGTTTACTGTTCTCTGGGGCACAGACCAGGATGGGCTTGAGGGTCCTGAGCCGTCCATCCTGAGAGCCTGTGATTTCTCTGGATGCTCCTCTGGACCAAGGAGAAGAGGCTGAGCCCAGGCAAATTACTCCCTGCTGAATTCAGCAGTTCCTGGACCCAGGAGAGGCAGGTTCAGCCAGGCCACGCACGCCTTTCCCCCTTCTCTCCCTGGCTTTTTCTTCTCTGAGGAAGCCCCTCCCTGGAGCCCTGGAGCTTGGGCCCCCATGCTGTCCTGAGCCAGCCCTGTCCTGCCTCCAGGCAGCTCGGGAGTGGTCAGTGTCATAGCCCGGTTATCCTTCCTCTGGCCAGTGGTGGAAGGCTGGTCAGACCGAACAAGCAATGCCAGCCCAAGGCCACGGCACTGCAGGCTATGTTGTCAGAAATCTTTGGTTGCAAGTGACAGAAACCAGTTCAATCCTGCTTAAGCAGAAAATAATGATGATGATGATAATAAAAATAAAAGGGGGTGGAATTCTGTCTCATGTGACTGAAAATTCCAGGGAACGGCTGCCTGTAAGCCTGGCTTGATGCTGGGGCCCAAGAAACAGCACCTGGAATATTGGCCTGCCTGTATTTCCTGCTCCGCTGTCATCTTCATTGGGGTCATCCTCAGGCGGGCTCTCTCTTTGGGGTGGGGGCAAGGCCACCAGCAGCTCCAGTCCCATGTCCCACCAGCTTAACAGGTCCAGCAGGAGAGCTGCTTTCCCACGAGGTCCCCTAAGGTCTCAGGATCTAGCCTCACTGAGCTCCGTGGCCGGGGTGGGAGAGAGTGACCGGCCAGGTTAAGGCCCCCTCCTCAAGGGAATGAGTGGAAGTAGGGGTGGGGGTGGGGCAGTTCCCTCAAAAGAAAAGCTGGGAGCTGGGACCAGAAGGGGGTGGCTGCCAGGCAACCAGAAACAGCAGCTCTCCACAGTCCTCGGAAGGGAGTCATTTACACATCTTGAAAGCCTCGAGCCGCTCTGTAAATTTAGTTCCTGGGCACCTACTGTGTGCCAGGCCCCATGCAGGGCTTTACCTGGGTGGTGTCTTCTAGTCCTCACAAGAATCCTGTGGGTGGGAATCAGTATCATCCTCATTTGCAGGCTCGGCATGGATGGATAACGTGGCCAAGGTCAGCCAGCAGTTGGCGGGTCTGCAGTCAGCGTTTGTTCATCAGTGTTAGGAACAAAGTGTGTGATAAGGGCTTGAACTTTTGGATCTAAACGCAGGGCCTAGGGGTCTAGTGCACTGCTCCATGCTGCAGATGAGGAAACTGAGGCCCAGAGAGGGGCAGGGACTTGCCCGAGGTCACCCCGCTGATCAGTGGTCGTGGGGAGGGAGGGGGTTTGGCCCAGGGCCCAGAGAGGCGCCTCGGTGTGGGGTCTGTGGGCACACGCGTCCTGCAGGGAAGGGCTGCAGCTGGCTTCAGCCAGAGCCCCATGGGGGCGGCGCCGGGAAACTGGCTGCTGCAGATCATGTTGTCTTTCCCAACAGCCAGACCAGCGCCCACCGCCTCGCCCCCACACTAAGGCACTTGCCTGGCAGAGTGGCCTGGAGGGTTGTCCTCTCTCAGTCTGGAGAGAGGTCTCCACCCTGTGGTCACAGGCCTGTCCTACTAGGGGCTCCTGAGGGCCTCCTCTATGCCCGGCATCGTGCACAATTATTCCACAGTTCTGCCATTAATCCTCCCCAGTGGCCTGTGAGACAGGGGCGAGGGTGCCCACATTGCAGGAGGAAACTGAGGTCACAGCCAGGACTGGCCAGGGTCCGACAAAGGTCTGCCTCCAGGTCCAGTCTGCTTTGGTTGACAGTAGGGCAGCATCTGGACCAGCACAGGCTCAGTGGCCCACAGACCTGGGTTCACTCCTGGTGTGCCCATGACAACATCCACGCCTCCTCTTCTCAAGCCCCACACCCCTGCCTTGCCGCCTGCCCTCCTGGGACCATGGCTGAAAAAGCTCTGCTCCTGTCCCCTCCCGCCTGTTCGGGGACATTGCTGCTATCCTTTGTCACTTTCTCCGGCCTCACTTTCTCCATCTGCAGGGAATCATTCCCATGAGTGCACACAAGAGTTCTAGTAACTTCCATCTTTAAAAAAAAAAATGCCCTTGGTAGTCTCCTCCGCCAGCTGCTGTCTCATGATTTCTCTGCTCTCCTGCAGAGCAAAACCTTCTCAAGTATTCTCTGTACCACCTTCTCCATTTCCCTCTTCAGCTCATCGCATGGATTTTTTTTTAATTTTAAAAGTTTGAATTTTAAAAATTTTAAACATGAAATTAAAAAGAAAATACAAATAGCAACAAGTCCACTTTCTTTAAAGTTGTACAAAAATGTATAGGTAGACCCAAAAGTAAATGAAACATGGTCACGTCTGTTGACACCACTGCTGCTGCTTATTAACTTTACTATTGAGACAGTGGGAGGAAGTGGCAATTTAGGGACGGGGGAAGAGAGCAGCTTTTCTCCCGGGTTTATTCTACCCCGTGTATAGCTGTGCTCACAGACACGGCTTCTTTTGCGTCTCCCCTGCACAGGAATCCAGCTAGATAGAAAACTGAACCTGATCAGAAGCCGAGGGAGATGAAAACTGATGGGTCCACAGCCTGGTGCCTGGGCACTCAGTTCAAACAGTGGTGCAGCTGTCAACTTGTAATTTTTAGGGGCCTCAGACAAGGCTTTCTCTTGAAGTTGAATGAAAAACAACTTCTTCTGTTCTGGAGGCTTTGTAATATGTGCAGGAATATATGCATACTGGGGAGGCTCCAAATTTGGTCCCTACTGGTTACCCGTGCAGGCATCATGACCCAGTCTGGCGAGACTCCACTTCGACCACCCAGTATGTCTGTCAGTAGGAGTTTTGGTCCTTCAAATGCACCTTCTTCCTCTTCGTCTTCTCCTGGGTTAAGTTCACCACCCAACGCTTTGAAGAAAGTTGTCCCCAGCTGCAGCAGGAACACATGGGGTTCTCATGTACCTTCAGAACCCCTTCTGCAGCCCTCCTCACTCCAGTGTTATCAAATGCTTCCCTCGGGCACTAAAATCTGGCTGCAGCAGAGCTGTCCTCACTGCTTCCCTGGACTTCCGCCTGCAAGCTCAGCGGTCAGCCCCACGCTGCCGAATCCAGAGCTCATGTCTCCATCCTTCACCTGGCACAGGTGACCTCTCCGGCCTCTCTGACCTGCTCTCAGCTGCTGGCCTCGCAGGTTCCTGCTTCTCCCACCTCCACCGCTGCCCCTGGCTGGCTCCTCCCCTGCCTGTTTCCACATGCAGAATGCCCCAGGGTTCTATCCTAGGCTGTCTTCTCTCTCTCTCTCCTTCTTACTTTTAAATCATGTAATACAACACGCATACAGAAAAGTGTATAAAACAAGTGTAGAGTTTAACAAACAGTCATAAAGCAAAGCCATTTTTCTTCAGATGATCCGAGCCTTTCGCTGGGCCTGGAACCCCATCCCTAGGCTGTTGGCTCGCAAATCCGTATTCCTAGCCCTGACGCCTCCCCTGGACTCCAGACTTCCCTCTGCCCACTCACATCTCCTGGCATCCAAGAGGCATCCACACTGAACACGTTCAGGCAGCCGTCCCGGTTGTCAGTGAATGGCACCGCCCATTTGGTTGATTGTCCCAAACCTCAGGAGTCATCCTTGATTCCTCTTTTCCTCGCCCCGCATCCATTCTCTCAGCACATCCTGTCACTTCTGCCTCCAGTACATGTCCCAAATCAGTCCTTCAGAGACAATGAAGTGTCTGATGGATGGTCCCCTTGTCTCCAGTTCTTCCAGCCTTCATTTTCATCTTCACACAAAGATGGTTTCTCTTGGGACATAAATTCTGATTTACTTCCAGCCCCAGACATATTTGACCTGAGAGAGCTGGGGAAGTGAAAGAAAAGGAAGCACCCGGCTCCCTCCCAGTTCCAGAGCCAGGCCTTGGAGGTGGCGGTGGGCGGGGGAGGGGAAGCCCATCCCGGCCTCTCCAGGCCAGGCCTGGGACGCCTGCTGTGGTGGTGCTCTGATGTTTGGGGGATGCAGGGGGCTGTTGGACCCTACCTCTCAGGGGCTCACATTAGGCCCCTGGGCACTGCAACTCCAAGAGCCCCTTGGCCTGAGGCTGAGTCCGTGTGCTGGGCAGCTCTAAGAGCTGAACAGGGACAGCTGAATTTAGGAGGCGGTGTTGCTAGTGGTCAAGGGGCCTGGCTTTGGAGTCTCGTAGCCTGAGATGCAATCCCATTTTTGTCACCGCTGTGTGACCTTGAATAACTCACTCCATCTCTCAGAGCCTGTGTTCTCCCACTGTGAGATGCACCCATTTACAGAGCTGCATGGGAGAGTGGCGAGGACTGATGGGGATCACACATGCACGGCACTGCCTCTGGGGGGTGCTCTAGAAAATGGCCACGTGTCCTTTCAGCAGGTCCAGAGCGGGGCTGCAGGCGAGTCACAGGTTAGGAGCTGGAAGTCGTGATAAGCTCCGTGGGTGGCCTCTTGACGCTGCGCTGCGGGATTTCTCCCTCAGCCAGCAGCTCCACAGAGAACCTTCTGAGAGGCAGACTCTCAAGTGTCAGGCCTAGGCCAGCCCTGTGCCGTCTTGGCCTGTCTCACTCAGGGGCAATGTCTGATGGGGACAAAGCTGTTTGTAGAGAGATAAAGTAAGGGACCCAACCCCTCCTGGGGCTGCTGCGTGCCACGTGCCAGGCCACCTGCTGTCACACATGTTGTAGCGTCAGCCTCACAAACACACCAAGCGTCCACCTCCGAAATGCGGTTCCTTCACACGGCTGTCCCTCCTGCCTGGAGTGCCTGCACTCCCTTCCCAGCCACCACTCCCAGGCCTTCAGCTTTTAGCTCCAGTCACTGTCAGCAAGGCCTGTTCTGACCCGCTCTCAGGCCCCGCCTGTGACCAAGTCCCCCCTTTTCCACACTCTGAATCCCAGTTCTGTCACTCCCTGGCTGTGTGACTTGAGTAACTCCCTTTGCTTCTCGGAGTCCGGGTTCCCCACCCTAGATATGCCCATTTTACAGAGCCCCGTGGCTCTTGGTGGCTCTCATCAGTCTCTGCTTACCCAGTGTCTGTCAGGTGCTTCGCTGGTCTGCCTCTCCCACTGGCAGGGCACCCCTGGACACAGGGGCCACGCCTGCCATGCCCGTCTCTACCCAGTGCCCAGCGCAGCGCCTGGCATGTGGTGAGGGCTCTGTGCATCTTGTTCAATAAAGGAAGGAGTTATGAGGATAACAACAACACGCACTGAGCACTTATTATATGCCACTTTCTGTGCTACACTCTTGATGAAAGCATCTCATTTAATCTCCCTAACTGCCTGGGGAGGGCTGCCATCACTGCTCCACTTTAAGCTGAGGAGGCTGAGGTTTGGAGAGGTGAAAGAATTTAAAGTAACACAGCCAGAAAGGGCTGAAGGCAGGACGTGGACTTACACCTGCCCCTCTCCACAGGCCCTGCTCTTCGATACGATGCTACCCTGAAGGACAGGCTCCATGTGGAGTCCTCAGGGGCAAGGAGGCGGCGCTCTGGGGTGGGGAACAGCAGCACAGCGTGTTGGCAGGAGCAGAGGCCCAGGGTGGGCCGCGGCCTGGCAGGACGGCAGGGGAAAGGGCCCCGGGAAGGTGTGCTACACCAAGAGGCTCCGCCAGAGTGGCTGCTACCCGGAACACCACTTGTCTAAAATGCCTTGCCAAAAACCTGCTTGTTTTAGGTCTACTTTTATACATGCTTTTCTTCTGATTACAAAATCGGTACATGTTCGTTAGAGAAAAATGAGAAAATCCAAAAACTATCAAGCAAATTTCCATTCAGAGAAACCATCCTCAAATTTTCCTGTTTCCTTCCTATATTTTTCCTGTGCATCCTACACATAGATTTCCCACACGATCAGAGTCTGAGGAATCCCATATTCAGTTTTGTGTCCTCTTTTGTTCACTTAATGTTGTATCACGGGCCTTTTCCCACATTGTTAAAGATTGATAGAAAACTTGGTTTTTTAAAATATTGGGGTTTTTCTGATGATAAAACTTTGTAGTATCCATGCTTTCTGTAGAAATGTTGGAAAATACAGGAAAACCTGAAGAAAAGTCCCTCATAATTTCACCCTGAGAATGACATTAACATTTGTTGCACTTCTTTCCAGAACTTGGTTTCCTATGCTCACGAACAAAGTGGTTTAGACAGACAGTTACAGACACATGCGCACAGACATACTTTCTAAAAGACCACGCTGAACTCGCACTTCTCCCCTCAGGTCACGGGGAGGCATCCCCCAGGCACCACCTCCCCCTCAGACGCCCCCAGAGCCCAGGCAGGCAGCTGAGAGGCCTCGGGGAGGAGAGCAGACTTCTCAACAAAAGGTGGGCCTCGGCCAGGCAGCTGTGCCCAAATTCGGGCCTGCGTCACCAGGCCTCCTGACGCTCCGGGGCTGGAAGTCCAGTTTCAGTGAAATCTCCTGATTGACTAGTACTGGCTACTAATTCAAAAAAATTAAAAGAGCAAGTGATTTATTCAACAGACAAATGGAAGGGGGTAAAAAGAGATGAGGCGGCAAACTATAGCTTAAAAGAGACCAACGACAATGAATGGACTTCATTTGGATGTTTATTCAAACAAACTGGGGAAAAAGTATATTCTCACACACAATATAAAAGTCTCTAACTTTTAGAGAGACATACTGAAGTTTTTCAGATGAAAAGACACATCTAGGATTTGCTTCAAAATAATATAGGAGTGAGAGTTGGTGGGGGTGTCAGTGAAACAAGATTGGCCACGAATTGATTAATTGTTGAATCTGGGTAATCAGCATTCATTGTACTACGTGTATATGTTTATAGTTCAAAAGAAAGTTAAAAAAAAGAAGGAAAAAACACTAGTAGGCCAACCAAGTCCACGAGCCAGGGAGGGTCAGAACTTCGATGGCCAGTTTGCAAAGTGTGCCCTGGATGGACGGGTGGGGCTGGGAGTAACAGATCACACTCACCAGGGGCTGGGGCATGCTTTTTGAAAATGCATTTTTCAGATTTGGAAAACTAAAGAGGAAGAAATATTTTTTTCCATGATATAAATTATAGAATGGCAACATTTTAACAAAATCTTACCTAGAGGGGTCTGGTTTAAAAAGTCTGAGAAACACTTTTTCTTGCTTTCCTGGTTATAGTACCAAGAATATTTTTTACCACTAAAAAACTTCACCACATTTTAATGGCTGTTTCTGTCTTTCCCTGAGCCGTTGTTCCGAGTGGCGCTCAGCCTCCGCAGAGACCTCGTTCATTCGTTCATTCATCCATCCAATGAACATCATAATGAAGCTCTTTGCCCAGCACTTTGCTCAGCCCAAGAACAGGGTGAACAGACCCGCAGACCCTGCCCTCCAGGGACTCTGTTCTAGGTGGGGAGACAGACACCAGGCAATCTGCCAAAGCATGAAGACCTGTACTACCTCAAAGATAAACACTACTTTTATTTTGCTTTTTTACTTAACTAGAGTATGTAGTATCAAAAACATTTTTCCTATTACTAAAAACTATTCAGAAATATTTCCATGGCTGACTCTTTGAAACTGCCTCTAGCTTGCTGTTCTCTGAGACGTAGACTGAGTCTGTCCTGTAGAACCTTACACATTCACTGTCTGAGCGCCACCAGGCCCCGGGCTCGGGCCCCAGACGCCTAGGTTCGAGTCCCGGCTGTGCCACTTGGTCGCTGTGTGACCTCAGTCACGTTCCCTAACCCCCGTATGCCTCAGCTCCCTTCTTTGCTAAATGGCGGTAACAATGGGACACACCTCCCAGGTTGTGTGAGGACTAAACGAGGTAACACGTGAAAGGAGCTTAAAATCACGCCTGTCACGTAATAAGGCCACAAATACAGGGTTTGAGCTTTCTCTTGGAGCTTATGTTCTAGTCGGGGAGGCAGACAACAAAGGATTTTCAAATGCCCTTTAACTCTTCAAAGGATGAAAACCTCTGCGGGAGGGACGGGAGGAGGAAGGAAGAAAGGAGGGAAGAAGGGAGAAAGGACGGAGGGAGGGAAGAGGAGAAGAAAGGGGGCAGGAGAAAGGGAGGAGGGATGGAAGTAGAGGCGGAGAACGAAGGGGAGGAAGGACGGAAG